>NC_142526.1:29227671-29340171 GCF_964205215.1 Stylophora pistillata | reverse complement strand
CCCTGGTAAAAATTTTATTATTAAATACTGCAGCATTAAAATTGGTAAATATGGTGACCCAAAAACAAAAATATATATATTATAAAACCCTAAGGACATTATCAAATGGATCATTGCATCTATAAAACTGTTGTTACATTGTGTTTTCGACTTCAAATTATCTCAAGTTAGAAAATAATATGGTGAAATGCATTTTATTCTGTATCTCTTTACAGAACATTGTGGAAACGCATCAACACAGGTGAAGTCATTCGTCTTGGAAACAACGACAGAAAGGAAAGTTTGAAGTAGCAGAGGGAGAGATGAAGATAATCCTTATAAAATGGAGATACTTTTGTAAAAGGGAATTCTACAAATTTAAACCTTGTACATATAAAATTTATTTATTATTTTGAGTATTAAAAATATTTTACAGTGTCTATAAAAATGACTGACTGAACACTAAATCAAATGACTTGAGCTCTTTAACTGTCAACTTGCAGCAATTTTTTTTAAATAAAATAAGATTACAACCTGGACCATTAACTGAGTGTGTGTACTGGTATCCCAGTACTTTTGCTGTTTGTATTGATGGTCACTTCAGTATGAGAAAGGGAATAGTATTTGGTAGGTCTGAAAACTACACCTAGATCTGAAAACGACACCTAGTCAATCAGAGCAAGTTTCTGTCTAGGACTGTTCCACATGCCTTGGTTAAAAGAGGGTGATTCAGTTTCTGCGAGAAATAATTTTTCCTCACGCAGTTCTTGACACAGTGTGAAATAGATCTAGTGGACTTGTGTTACATTCCAATAGGACTTTTTGCTGTGGATTTTTTTGACCCACCCAAAAGAAAGAGGGACTGATAATAGGGTAAAATAACTCAGATCATGAACAAATTTCTTCCAGCAGACAGTTGTCATTTTCCAAACAGTAAACTGCCATGAACTGACAAGTCTATCAATTCAGATAAATGATGATTTCAGCAAAGCTGCTATCTATAAACTCCACATCAAACAGGTTTACACCATTTCCCCATAGCTTTCAGCATCAAAGGCTTTTCTTGCTTTCTTCAGTTCTTCATTCATTGTCAAGAGGTCCTGACAGAAAAGATTGCAAAAATGCTCAAGGGAAGTAGATAAATGTAATCCTAAATATGTTCCCAAGGAAAGACAAACTCTATGGTAATCAGTGGTACTGACTGAATAAATTGAGACTGTGGTAGTCACTGGGTGAAGATGGGGAACAAATTGCAAGGGTCTGGAAAGAAAGAAACCCTTTCCCAGACTCCTGCATGTTTTTCTTTTTTTTGCCTCTACTAACTGAGGGCCTGGTGCAGACAACAGCTTTAAAGATGAGATACAACTCCTTATGAATTGAATGTTAAACTCTCTCAGTCTGAATAGTGAGAAATTTTCCTGAATTAAATTATGTGAATACTGTGGAACTTCCATTTATGGAACACCCCTACTCCCAGAAAGGAGTAGGGTATCTACTTTGTCACACATAGTTTACAGATTCAGAAGCAATTTAAAGTTAGTGTAATTAAGAATCAAAGCCTGTGTCCCTTGATGGACAGTGTTCTGTTCCATCCTACCATTTGGAAACAGTGCAAAGAGAATCCACAAGTGTTAACACATTCTGCTCTGCTTTTCTGAGTGACAACTTCTGTCTCTCATTGAAAGGAGATACATGCAGCAGATCAGGGTTCATGCATACATTTCCAAATTCCTCACCTTGACTCTGGCATATTTCTTAGGATCCTTTCTGATCAAAAAAACAATATCTTCTACATGCACCTTTCCCTTTTTACCAACATCCATGGCCTTAAGTGTCTAAACAAAACAATGTAAACTTATTAGGTATAAAGTGGTCATACCAAACTGCTAATGAAACTTAACAAAATTAATTGCAAGGGGGGTATTGCTTGTCATAGACTGGCATCTTATTGAGGGGAAACACTACAATATTTCTGGTTACTTTGTGTTATTGAAACTGGCATAGGCTTAGGCACTAACAAGACAAGAGACTCCTAAAACACTGAAAATTGTCTTTGCTTTCTGTACAGGTTTCTTTTGAATCATGACCTTAGTTAAATAGCAATGGTGTAAGAAATCATTAACATCTTTACCATTTCTGTGATGTACTCCACAACAAGATCTTCCAGTAAATCTACAGATTCTGTGAATGGTACTTGATCATCACCAAAACCAAACATCATACATCTCACTACAAGAAGAAGACGAAGAAAGACAAAACATAATTTGGGATTGATGTACCAATGCCCAGTGAGCCTACGCAATGGCTGGGAAGGAAACTAAACAATAACCACCAAAATGTATAGCATTCTACACTGAAAATAATTAATGTTTCAATTGCTCATTGCAATTATAAATTTGTTAGAAACCCCATATTCTGATGGGTTCTCAATTAGGTTGACGGGTAAGATTTCCACACAGCACTGTGCTAGCTGTTGTCCCTATGCCAATCTTTTGTTTTCGTCATAATGGTAAAAATAAACAATTGCAATTTGTTTTCTTTATCCAAGAACAGTATGCATCCCATACAGGCCTGATTTTTTTTTCAGGTCTGATTTTCGCTATTGCATAAATAGCATTCTCTACTGTGAGGATCGTGCATCATACGTATACTATAACCGCAGTTCAAAATATATGAACTTCATATATTCATCATATCTGATTTATCATCACGGGTTTATTACGAATCAATTTAACAGCCTGCTCCCAGTTGGCTTGTTAGCTCAATTGGTAGAGCGCTGCACTAGTATCGCAGAGGTCAGTGGTTCGAATCCCGTACAGGCCTGATTTTTTTTTCAGGTCTGATTTTTGCTATTGCATAAATAGCGCTCTTTATTGCGAGGATCGTGCATCATACGTATCGATAACCGCAGTTCAAAATATATGAACTTCATATATTCATCAAACCAGTATGCATTATGAAGTCTAGGGCTATGCGGAAATCTTATTAGTTGACAACACCAGCAGTCTGATACACAAATTATAGAGAGAGCAGTGAGCGTTACTTCAGTGCATTTTGGATTTATGCTCTTAGTCGATAAACCTGGCAAACTATCTCTGCATGAGCAGATAGACCGAACTTGACCCGGCCGACTGAAAACCTATGCCCACATTCTGGGTTTTACTTAAGTTTGAAGGAAGAGTATGTCGCTGAAAATTAGACAAATGTTGGTATTGTGTAATCAGTCCACCATTCATTTTGTTTAACAGTCCATTTTGTAACTGACTTACATTCTTTATGAAACAGTCTTTTTCTTTTCCCTCCTACTTCTGCCTGGACTGATTCAGATTCCTCCTAACAAAATAAAAATAAAAACAGAATATAAAGACTCCAAAAATATTACAGTCTAATTCTTTTCTTACAAGAACGAATGGCTCTATAGTCCCTGTATACTTTTGATCGTTGGTATTACATTCTGCAATAGTGAGAGAGAAATCGGAACGACAATTATTAATAAGGACTTGAATGAATGGATACGGGAGTAATCAAATTTTAGAGTATGAGGCGCTATAAAAATTGCAACTGACTAAATCAAGCATAAAAGTTGTTCATAATTTACATTGAGGGTTAATGGCGAGGTGGAAGTATTGATAAATTTCATTGTACCTCAACTTCGTCTTCCATGTCCGCCATGTTGAGCTCGTTGCCAGTCTTACAGCGTCGCTAACGTCCGTAATTCCCAGTCTCAGCGAAAACGCGGAAATAATTCCCGCGCAATTGCAAATTACCTTCTTTCGTGACTTCGCTTGCTATTAAACCATGCAAGCAAATTTTGTTTGGTAAGAATCCACTTGGTTCAACATGTTGGAGATCAAGAGAAAAACTGTAGCTCGGTCGTTTTAAAAAAAGTCCTTAAAATTTCATTTTTTCTCTACACCGTTTGTACTTTGGCTGACTCTGCGAGCGGTTGTTCTCACCTAGCGTAATTTAAAGCGCGAGTTACTAAAAAGTGACAGATAAAACGCAACATCGGAAAATGTTTCGCAATTCACCCGAAAGAATTCACTGGGAAGGTGAACTTCTTCGGTTTAACTGGTAGTCTGCCGCGAGCGAGCAAGATGAAACGCATCTTGTGTTTTAATTGGCTCTCTGGCGGGCGAAGATGTGTTGCGCCAGTTGTCATATAGTGTCGCCAGTTGTCAAATTGTGTGACTTCTTGGGAACTTCTTCTGGCTTCAAAAAGTACGACTAGTTTCACTAATTTATTTTGAATTTTTATAGTGTATTTACACGTAGTGGAGAACCTTCAGAATTCTTATTCAGACTTAGCTCTATAAATAAGTCGCACGAGCTGTGGTGTTTCTCCTTTTTTTAAATCAGAAGTATTTTGAATAACACGAGCGTACACGTGTACAATCCGCCTCTAAATATTCTTCCAAACGAAAACAACTTGTTCTTGCTTAGGATGTTAATTTTCCGGGTGGAGGGGGGTGAGTAGTCATCTGGTAAGTTCAGGAGCAAATATAAAACTTATCCCTCCATCATTCTATCTTGGCTCATAAGTGACTCCCAGTGTTTATCTCTTTCCTCTATGTTTGTATCTGGCCCTGCGCCGTGAGTTCTTTGGCTTAATGTCCTGTGATGGCAAGGGATTGTTTACACAAGCGACGAGAAATTCTCTGATGTGTTGATCCAGCTTTTGCCGTTCCCCTCCTTCATATGAAGGCAGTTTCACACCAGCGTATCCAGCAAGTTGCTGCCAACTTTCCTCAGTCATTGCCTTCAACTCGATGCCCGCAGCAATCATCTTGTGCATTCCCTCTAAGCCGTTTGTGATATCTTCCTTGAACTGCGGCGTAGGCGGCATGTCAACTTTATACAACTGGCACAGGTTAATGGTGAAGCTTACACCATAAGATGAACAGTGCAAGCTGTAGAAGTCCACTAAGTCTTGTGCGCATTGTTTTTTCGTGAGGCCAGAAATTCTGTCGTGGTGTTTAGTTGATCTATAGCACGGTTGTTTGTTCATGAACAAGGTAACGCTGCCTCCTCTTTGATCCCGTAGCAAGCGCACAGCTTCTTTAAACTCCTCTTCCATCAGCATAAAATACTCCGCGTGAATTGTATTGCGGCGTTCGCCATCGAAGCAATTACCGTATCTGGCATGAAAAATCACTCTTCCTTTTTGGTCGGTCAAGCGAACATAGATGACTATAGAGGCGGCATAATCAGATCTCGGATTGGCTTGCTTCGCCATTTTACCAACGCGACATTTCCATTTTTGAAGACATTTGTAATCTATGTTACCTCTTATTCTCTCCGTGACGTGGTAGAACATGGCACAGAACTGAGCTTTAGTGATTGCCAGCGGATTACGTCCTCCAAGTCTATGATTTTCTCTGTGGTCGTGAACAAGACTGGCCTTATCACATTCCTTACGGGCTTTCATCTGAACACAAGCTCTGTCTTGTGAGGAAGATAAATGCCGATAATCAAGAATCTCCACTGTATTTCAGTCCATTGTCATGACAAAAATACGATTTTCGAAAACAATAAAAAGGTGCGATGAAGAAGTCGGTCCGGCGACTATGTTTTGAGGTGCTAGCACTAAGCTGTTTGAGGGATTCACTACGTTTTCACATTTTTCTATGGAAGTATGTCCATCTCTGATTCACACCAGGCAACTGAATTTCCTAACCAGTCGAGGCGATCCCTCAAAGTTATACACCTTAACAGTCTTATCACCCATATCTGTCGTAACCAGGTGGCTGTTTGGTGCGAAGCAGATATCGTAAGGGTTCAATAGCTCTTCAGTAATTGTTTGATAACTTGAATCATGAACATCTCTTGAACTGCGGGTCAATTCAATTCGTCCTTCACTTCTCTTGACAACAGCCAATCTTCCATGCTCAGAAATTTCCGGTCCTATTTCGCTCGTCATTAGGATCTTTGAGCCGTAACAGCGGATTGACCTTGGTGGTCAGAGAATCAGTGTTTCAGCTTTACTGCGAAAGCAGAGATATCCGGCAGAGAGACCATGATAATAGACAGATTGATGAATTGATGAAAACTTTTCTACTTTAGGTCAACGCGGTGTTTATGCTAACGTATTTAAATCCAATATTTCACCCGACTTATTTTGCTACCGAGACAGTTTCTTGGAAGACCGAGTTTTTCTGAGTAAAAGTGATGTAGCTCCATCGGAAATGGCCATTCGCGTCACTGTACCGCCAATAAATTGCAAATGTAGCTGTTCAAGTACTCATCTTGCCCGGCGGTCATAAAATAAAATTACGTAACATACCGAGAGTGGAAGCAAATGATTGGTCTCCTCATAATGCAGCAATCCTGAAACAATCCTGAAACAAGCAAGGTAGAGGTGTGCCCACAAACTATCCTATTGGTGGGGAAAAGATCGCCTTGTTTGGATGAGACCTGCAGGAAAATCATCCTGAAACAATCCTGAAACAAGCAATGTGTCTGTGCATGTATAGTTCTCTTTAAAAGCTTTGCCTCCCTCTTAAGGTAAAGGTGTGCCCACAAACTATCCTATAAGTGAGGAAAAGATCGCCTTGTTGACGAAAGACCTGCAGGAAAATCATCTGCTGTCATTTTTTGACGTCAGTTCATTTCTCGAAAAAGAAGTGGGTTAAGAACCCGTTGAAAATCACTTATGATTTAAAACGGTTCGAAAAGAGTGTTTAGGATGTCTGCCAAAATGATGACTACGATAGATCTATAAATACATGAATATGAATCAGATCTTTAATTAACTGAATATAGATATTTCCAAAATAGTTTAACAGAGTCGATTCAATTTCCCGGGAAATCATCTCATCCACATAACATGACCGTTGCATTTATGCCAAGCGTTAGAGTAGAGCTCTTTAGTAAAGTAAAGCTTTATTCACACAGAGTAGCCCATTAAGCTCTAAGGCTGGTATCCATAGGGGGCCTGTTTCTTAAAAATAATTTACATCAAGATTTTCAATTATATATATATATATGACTAGATTTTTAAAACTACATTTACAGCCTAAAACTACAAAGCCAGAACACAATTAAGACCTAAAATAGTAGATAAAATATCAAAGTTAAGATAAAAAGAAATGTCTTGCTCAGCGGCAGAACGTTCGAATGTTTTCACTCTTCACAATGTTTATCAAAAATTTCTGCGCCAGTAAAAGGAAAGGTCCTTTTCCCAAAATTTTGTTTTACTTTTGGTAGGGATATCCTTTGTATTGATGTAAGCTAGAGAGAAGGCAGAAGGGAGAGGGTAGAGGCATCCAACAAGGTTCGGAAACTGAACAATAACTGCTGGTCTGTCATAGGCCCACTCATAATGACGAATTTAAGATTAAGAATAAAATTAGTTTCTTTAAACTACAAGCACAAAACAAAAAAGGCTAGTTGTACTCAATCTGACTTTTTAAACAACAGGGAAGATTTTCTCGGATGCCCTTTCTGACAAAATTACAGTACAGATTGAGCAGTAAGGTCTATGGCTCTTTAAATTTCTAAATCTAACTGAAAATATTCGGTAAGTAAATGAAACGGTGTTCCTTTTATTTTGGAAATAACTAGGTCGATGTATTGATCTAGTTTCTGACGATCACTGCCTTCATAGGCAGGTAACGGAATGTGTGATATCTCAGCTAGCGATTTCCAAGATTCTTCTCTCATTGCCAGCAGCTTAATACCAGAAGATAACATCATTTTCACCCCTACTCTAGCATTTACAATGTCTGATGCCAGGGATCTATCGACTGAGCTGGGTGACATATCGATCTTGTACAACTGACACAAATTTATAGTCAGTTTTACTCTGTAAGGTAAACAATAAAGATTGTAAAAATTGGTCAGATCTTGAGCACATTCCTTTACCTTGAGGTCCGTTTTCTTACCATGTCCTGTAGATTTATAGCAAGGCTGTTTGTTCATGAACAAGTTGATGTCTCCTCCGTTCTGATTTTGAAGAATTTTGACCGCTTCTCTAAAATCATCGTCCACTAGCATAAAATATTCTGCATGGGTCGTACTTTCGTAAGCTCCCTCGTAGCAGTTGCCATATCTGGCGTGAAATAAAAGTCGACCATTTTCCTCTGTTATTCGAACGTAAATCACAACCGTTTCGGAAAATTTCCTCCTGTCCCCTCTAATTCCAACATTGCATTTCGATCGTTCAAGACAAGAAAATCTTGTGCGGTTCGTTTCGGCTACGTGGTAAAACATACCACAGAACTGAGCTTCGGTTATTGCCATAGGATTGAACCCACCAACCTTGTGATTGTTTTTGTGGTCTTTCACTGAGCTCACATTATCACAAATCGATCTTTTGTCGAATTGCAATAATCGCCAATCTAGGGGAGAAGAAATAAGAAGGTAGCTGACAAGGCTAACCTTGTTCCAGTCTACGTTGACAAGAATTACTTCCGTTCTCCTCGTTATAAATAGTTGAGATAGAGGTCCAGGGCCAATGACTACCGTTACAGGAACTCCAGAAGTTCTAAACTTAATCATTCTAAAATCAGAGTTTAACTCTCGTACCATTAACCTTCCTAAGGTATCACGACAAACAACAATTTGATTTTTCAGTTGAAGATCACCTTTCAAGTCATATATTTTGAGTGTGTCATCGCCAATGTCCGAGACCACAAGGGCGTTATTTGGAGCGAAGCAAAGATCACAAGGCTTCAATAAACCCACAGCAATCCTTCTTGCCATCCATTCAATACCAAAATCGACATCTTCACCATAAATTTCTATGCAGTTTTCAAGTGTCTTTATGACAGCAACTTGTCCTTCTTCGGATATTGCCATTCTATCACTTTGGAGGCTTTGTACCATGCTTCGTGCCATCACAGCTGCGATTCGACGGAGATGGAGATGGCGAATGAGATATTATTCACAACTTCCACGATGGTCAAATCAAATTTACCAAACCCAAACATAACTATTTATCACGAGACTTGCCATTTTGATATATGTCCTTTCAACGGATCGATGAGCCAACCTATTTAATCAAATTCAGTTTCTCAGAAATTTGTGTGACGCCTTTTCTCGGAACAATAAGGGCGCGGACGTTTCTATTTATAACGTTACAAGCTTAGTGTGATCACGCAATGCTCACATATTGTCACGCCTAGGCATTATTTCCTTGCCGGGCCCGAGTCAGTCAAGCTCATTGGCAAAAACTCGCGATTTCGAATGAAGTTCGTTTAAAAGCTAACAAACTGTCCAAAATAAAGGGAATCTCGGTCTTTAACCGATCAAAAAAACAAACTTAAAAACTTCACATACTGCTTCAGTTTACAGTATAAGCACTTACAATGAAATATATGAAGTTCATATATTTTGAACTGCGGTATTAGATACATATGATGCACGATTCGAGGATCGTGCATCATATGTGTCTAACACCTGTCGGAAAAGTGACGTCAGCCTTGTAACCTCGCAACGCGAAACCAAGGGTGGTCTTTACGATATTGTGGGTTTGTAAAAGAATAGGCTAAGATCGACGCGATACGAAGCGTGTGACGACTAGAATAAAGATAGGAAAAAAAAAAAACCTACGCGAGCGACTAGTGTTGCTATACTGGGATTTCCAACACTAACTGGCACCTCCGACGGGACTGAGATCGAGACATGGAACTAGAGGCACTTCAGAAGGATTTGGACGCAAAACTCAAGCTTTTGGCGTACAAACAAGAAAAGGGAAAGGGCATTGTGGACAAGGCAAACGCGACAACTATTGGGAGACACCGTGACGCGTTGGTGTGTTTAGCAAAAGAAGCGGACGAGATCAAATTAAAGATCGAAGAGAAGAAGATTGCAAAGGGTGAGCAAATGGACGAGGTATGTGCATGGAGCAATGAAATAGACAAAGTTATTGAGGGTGTAGACGCGGAGATCGAATACCTTGGGAAGTGTTTGGTGGAGGTGAAGAAAAAATCGCAAATGGCCGAAAAGGAAAGCGAGAAAGCGACAATCGCGAAGGAGAGAGAGGAGCAACTCGCGTTTGAAAAGGCACAATGGGAAATGAAGCTTGATTACGACAAAAAAATCAGAAGAATTAGGTAGCAAAAAGGGAAAGGGTTATCAGGCGATTCCGGAATGCACGCAAAGTTGCCAAAGCTATCAATAACGAAGTTTGATGGGTCCTTCGAACAATGGCTCTCTTTTTGGAACAAATTTTCCGCGGAAATAGACGCGACAGATCTGTCAGCAGTGACAAAGTTCGCTCATCTAAAGGAACTCCTTGTTACAAAGGTACGCGCGGACATAGATGGAATCCCGTTCAATCTTGAGGGGTACGAAAGGGCAAAAGCCATCCTAAAATCGGAGTACGGGAAAACGTCAGAAATTGTAAACGCATATGTAAACAACATCATGGGTTTGCCTACCATCACAAGCGCCAGTCCAAAAGAAATTAATGAGTTTTACAAAAAGCTTCTGTTCAATGTAAAAAGCTTAGAGACGCTTGGGAAGTTATGTGAAGTCTCCGGAAATGTGAGGGCGGTGTTAGACAAACTGAAAGGAATAAAGGGAGACTTAGTCCGGGGACACGAAGATTGGCGAGACTGGGATTTCGCTAAACTGATTCAGGCAATTAAAAGTTGGAGAGAGGAAGAATGATCGCAACGACTGGAATGCACGCGTTCCGCCGCCGAGCGGAAGGTCTTATCAGGTCCAGCAACAAGCAAGTGGAAGACAGATGCGCAGGTGCGTCTATTGCGATGACACGAATTACACATCCGCTAATTGCACCAAAGTTGTCGCGGTCGGAGACCGCAAACGAATTCTGAGCCAAAAACTGTTGTGTTTTAATTGTACAAGTGACAAACACAGAGCAGACATATATGTGCACGATCCTTCGCAGTAAAGCACTATTAGAGCAATAGTGAAAATCAGACCTGAAAAAAATTTCAGGCCTGTACGGTAAAGCACTAGTATCGCAGAGGTCAGTGGTTCGAATCCCGTACAGGCCTGAAATTTTTTTCAGGTCTGATTTTCACTATTGCTCAAATAGTGCTTTACTGCGAAGGATCGTGCACATATACGTTTCATAACCGCAGTTCATAGATATGTTTCATATGTTTGTTGTTGTTTGATTTATCATCTACGGGTTTATGTCGAATTAATTTGATGGCCTGCTCCCAGTTGGCTTGTTAGAAAGTAAAAAAGTCACTTTTACCCATTTTAGAACATGTCAACAACCAGTTCGTCCGACGAGAATCCAAGATGGCACCCACTGAAGTCCAGGTTACCCCCCAAGGCGCAAGGCATTATGGGTCATGCGAAAGTAGCGAATTGGTAGAGCGCTGCACTAGTATCGCAGAGGTCAGTGGTTCGAATCCCGTACAGGCCTGAAATTTTTTTCAGGTCTGATTTTCACTATTGCTCAAATAGTGCTTTACTGCGAAGGATCGTGCACATATACGTTTCATAACCGCAGTTCATACATATGTTTCATATGTTTGTTGTTGTTACAGAGCAGACAGCTGTAGAAACCGCGGGTGTCATTACTGTCAACGCCGACATCACACGTCAGTATGTGATCACCCCACCAAGCGGTCACACAACGAGGGGAAGATTTATGACGGCACAAAACAAAGGAACAGAGAGAGTCGTGTATCCCGTTGTTGTCGTAGAAGTAAATGGAATCAAGTGCCGCGCACTCCTAGACACTGGGGCAGGCAGCTCATACGCGTCGTCAGCTATCCTTGAACACCTGGGAAACAAACCGCTACGAGAAGAATTCAAGCGCATAGAGATGATGCTTGGGTCAACAAACAAGGTCATCGGAGTTCATAGCGTGACGATTGGCAGTCTTGATGGAAAATTCCGATTGGAAACGGAAGTCACCAGACTGGACCGTAGTACATTGCTATCACTTGACCACCCAGGATATGCTGAGATACTGGAGAAATATCCCTACTTGGATGGGGTATACATGGACGACAGAGACGAGAAGCCTGAGCTACCAATCCACATTATCCTGGGTGCGAGCGAGTACGCGAAAATAAAGACAGAAACCATACCAAAGATCGGACGTCCCGGCGAACCTGTTGCAGAGCTAACAAAGTTCGGATGGACAATTATGTCACCAGGTAAAGAAGTTGACCTCTTCTAATATGTTCTTGACCCAGACGACAGCGGCAGATTAAGAACAACTATGATGTTCTAGGATTGCGTGACACACCAGGCGGAGATCAAGCAGATGTTTATGAAGAATTCAAGGAACAATTAACACGAGGGCCAGAGGGGTGGTACGAGACGGGGCTACCCTGGAGGGGAAACCACCCTCCACTGCCCAACCACAGAGCGGGAAGTTTGAAGCGATTGGAAAGTACCATTCGGAAACTGGAGAAGAACGGAATACTCCAGAAGTATGACGCCATAATTAAAGACCAGCTTAACGAGGGAATAGTGGAGCGAGTGTCAGGCCCACCAGTGGGAAAGGAGTTCTATATTCCACATAAAGCAGTGGTGAGAAAGGCTGCAGAGAGTACCAAACTTCGAATCGTGTACGACGCCTCAGCCCGAGCTTCAGAGAAGGCTCCTTCTCTCAACGAGTGCCTTCACGCGGGACCTCCGTTGCAGAACAAGCTTTGGGCTGTTCTTGTCCGTGCACGTTTCCACCCAGTCGCGTTAACAGGTGATATCAAGCAAGCGTTCTTACAAGTGCGAATACGGGAAGAAGACAGGGATGCCACGAGATTCCACTGGATCACGGACTTGCAATCCAGGCGAGTGGAAATACTGAGATTCACGAGAGCTCTGTTTGGTTTGGCGCCATCACCCTTTCTTCTTGGGGGAGTTATCAAACAACACCTGGAAGCCTGTCGTACCAAGAATCCGGACCTGGTGAGGGAAATAGAGAAGAGTCTATACGTCGACGACCTTATCATCGGCGGACCCACCGTAAAGGCTGCCCTTGAAGTCAAAGCAGGCGTTACCCATGTCTTAAACCAAGCCTCATTCAAGCTGCACAAGTGGCATTCAAATGTTCCGGCAGTGGAGTCCCCTGGTGAGTCTCTTAGCGAAGATACTACATTCGCGAAAGAACAGTTGGGCGCACCTCAAGAAGGAGGGGGATCTATTCTCGGGCTTCCATGGAACAAGCGACAAGATACCATTGAAATAAATTTCCCAACTGACCGCACCCAAGTGACAAAGAGAGGGATACTAGCGAAGATAGCAAGAGTGTATGACCCGTTATGGCTCGCAGCGTCTATGACATTGAGTGGAAACCTACTGTACCGAGACGGATGTGATTTGAAAGTCGGATGGGATGCTCAACTTCCTGGCCAACTGGGAACCAAGTGGTCAAGATGGGAAGCACAGCTACCAGTGAGCATTTCCGTACCCAGTGAGGCGTGAGTAGTCCAGTGGTCAGTGCGCTGGACTCTAGGTCAGATGGCCCGGGTTCAAGTCCTGGCTGGGGCTTGACGTTGTGTCCTTAAGCAAGACGCTTCACTCACATTGCTTCGTCTTCTCGGATAGGACGTAAAGCCGGAGGTCCCGTCTCCTGCACCTATCAATTAGTTAATTTCGGCAAGGGACGTTAAAGAACCCACATCACGAGATTACTGTGATGTGGTCTGGCCTGTTTACTGGGAAGGGGGGGAGGGGGCATCTGTAAAAAATTTCTCCTTTATTAATTGTAAACTGCCGCCGGCAGTCTGGAAAAAGTCCCCCGCACAGTGTTGTAAAGCGCATTAGAGCATTTACATGGAAATGCGCTATAGAAATTGATCTATATTATTATTATTATTACCCAGAGCCATACCTCAACACTTTGAAGAGATCAGCAACATTGAGCTACATTGTTTCGGCGACGCAAGCGGACAAGGCGTTTCTGCGGCAGTGTACGGTGTCATATCTCAACCATCCGCTGATAGTGTTGGGCTGATAGCAGCCAAAGCTAGACTGGCGAAGCAAGGCCTCACCATCCCCCGCCTCGAGTTGGTCTCAGGTCACATGGCGACCAATCTCATTGTGAACGTTAAGGAAGCATTAGAGGGTTTCCCAGTCGGAAATATGTTCTGCTGGTTGGAAAGCAGTGTTGCGTTACATTGGATCAAGGGAGCAGGGAGTTACAAGCAGTTCGTAAGCAATCGAGTGCAGAAAATCCAGCAACACCCAGAAGTAAACTGGCGTCATGTGGGTACAAAGGACAACCCAGCTGACCTTGGCAGTCGGAGCGGAAGCGTGGAAAATGAAGAGCTATGGTGGAGAGGGCCTGAGTGGCTACTAGACCGAGAGCGATGGCCAGCCGATATTAAGACAACGGCCACACCAGACAGTCAGGCGGAAGCAAAAGTGATACGGGAAGTATTCGCTGTAGCACAAGCTAAGACAGACATCCTAGACGCCTTGCTGATCAAGTTCAACTTATGGAAAACCCTAAGGGTTTGTGCGTGGGTGACACGTTTCATGCATAACCTACGGAGCGAAAAGACGAGAAGATCTAAGGGACCACTCACTACAGAGGAGATCGAGATGCAGCGACACCTGTGGCTAAAGCGAGCACAGGTGAATTTGAAGAGAGACGAGCGGTTCGAAGATCATTGTGTTCAGCTGAACCTACAAGAAAACGCAGACGGGTTACTGGAATGCCGAGGGCGGATTCAGGGAGACTATAACATTTACTTGCCTGAGTCTCATCCGTTCGCGGAGAAGATGGTTGCAGACGCGCATATCAGGACACTCCACGGGGGAGTGAGCTTCACAATGGCAAAGATTCGTAAAAGGTACTGGGTTCCCAGGTTGCGACACCTTGCAAAAAGAGTCGTTAAAGCCTGTAACGGCTGCAAGCGGTTCCGCCCCACAGCGTTCGCGGCTCCGCCACCAGGACAGCTACCAAGGGATCGTACCGAAGGAGAAAATGCGTCCCAAGTAGTCGGAGTGGATTTCGCCGGACCACTGAAGTATAGAAAGGGGAGGAATCATGAAGGCAAAGGTTACATAACGCTTTACGCCTGTAGCCTGACCAGAGGTATTTACCTTGAGCTACAACCCAGCCTAGAAACGGGAGAATTCCTTCGATGCCTGAAACGGTTTATCGCCCGACGTGGGCGACGAGAGAAGATTTACTCAGACAACGGGAGTACCTTCGTGGCGGCAGCTAAGTGGCTGAAACAAGTGATGACTGACGAACGCCTCAACGAATTCCTCTCCCGTCAGGAAATCAAGTGGCAATTCAACCTGAGCAGAGCACCCTGGTGGGGAGGGCAGTTCGAGAGAATGGTTGGATTGGCGAAGAGAAGTCTACAGAAGACCATTGGAAACGGGTTCCTAACGTGGACCGAGTTAGAGGAGGTTATACTAAACGTAGAGGTTGCAGTCAACAACCGACCTTTAAGTTACGTGGAGGACGATGTGCAGCTACCGATCTTGACCCCCCACTCCCTGTTGTTTGGTCAACCAAATGCACTACTCAAGTTGGAACCGCACCGCATAGAAGACGGTGAATTACGCAAGCGAGCAAAGTATCTCAGACGATGCAAGGAGGCCGTCTGGAAACGATGGACGGGGGAGTACGTAAAGGGGCTGCGCGAACGCCATCGTCTTAAGAATCCTGGAAAGCCAGACAATCCTAGTGTGGGCGAGGTCGTGCTGATCAAGTCGGACGACAAGAATCGCGGGAAATGGAAGGTCGGGATCGTCACGGAACTAATCAAAGGGCGTGTTGGTGTTGTCCGGGGAGCAAAGTTGCGCACAGGGACCTCACATCTAGAGCAAGCAGTACAGCAGCTGTATCCGTTAGAACTGTCATGTGATCGACCGGGAGACGGTGACAGACCTCCAACGACCGAGTTGCGCATTGAAGCGCCAGCGTTCAGGCCTTCCCGTGATGCAGCCGTCGCAGCAAGATTACGTATGGAGGATCTTGCTCACGATGAAGAAGGGGATTGAACTGTGAACCAAACCGAAACAGATTGGATGACAACAGCGGATTGGATGCTTGAACATTCTACTTATGAACTGAACATCTGCCACTATGGCTACTGATTGATCAATGATTAGTGTGATTAGGAAATCGATTGAGAATTCTAGATGATAGATTCGTTCATAAAATTTAAGGGATAAGGTTCATTTCTCGACAGACATTTGCTTTCCAAGACAAATGGGGGGAGGGTGTCGGAAAAGTGACGTCAGCCTTGTAACCTCGCAACGCGAAACCAGGGGTGGTCTTTACGATATTGTGGGTTTGTAAAAGAATAGGCTAAGATCGACGCGATACGAAGCGTGTGACGACTAGAATAAAGATAGGAAAAAAAAACTACGCGAGTGACTAGTGTTGCTATACTGGGATTTCCAACATACCGCAGTTCAAAATATATGAACTTCATATATTTCATTGTATGTGATTTATCACTTTCACGGGTTTATTACGAATCAACTCAACGGCCTGCTCCCAGTTGGCGTGTTAGCTCAATTGGTAGAGCGCTGCACTAGTATCGCAGAGGTCAGTGGTTCGAATCCCGTACAGGCCTGATTTTTTTCAGGTCTGATTTTCGCTATTGCATAAATAGCGGTATCTACTGCGAGGATCGTGCATCATAAGTATAAGCACTGTTTATTCGGCAACTCAGAAATTTTATTGTGCAGACAATTTCTTTTTCGACTGAGAAAATGCAACTTTGAATTCTACTAAAGGGAAAAAAATCCAAACGAGAAATATTTTTACGACTGTTCTTTTGAGGCAATTGAAATGTTTGTCGGCGAGAAGTTTGGAGACGACACTCAGTTGGGCCATGGTCTTTTCTAATGATAATTTTATCGCTCAGTTCCCATTTCCAGGATCTACATCCTAGGCTGGTTTTTTCTTTTTATTTAATTTCAATTTCCTCAGAATGACATGTCAATGACTGCCATTCTGTACAGAGTTTCACTGATGATATATCAGTGTTTACCGTGGGAACCGCCCATTCCCAGCCTGCATTTGAGCCGAAAGAAACGAGTAGTTTGGGGATGAAAATGAGAAAACATCGTAAATAATCTTGACTTTGAAATTCAAGACAAAGTTTATGATGTAATTAGTGTTAAACGATTAATAAATCAATCAAATAACGACCTGATTAATTGCATGAACTAAACTACAACCTCGTTCCCAGGGCTTTTCCCTTATTTGCCCTGCACCCAAGTGAGGGAAAAAGCCCTGGGAACGAGGTTGAACTAAACTGCTTACTGTTTCCGTCTTGAAGATGAGATGGTCTCCCTTGCCAGTAACTAAAATATTATAAAAGTTGATATGCAAGATATTATATTATAATCATTGTTTGGTAAATACTATGATCCTAATTATCTGCAGTAATCATTGGGTTGCCCATCAAATATTCCTGTTCATCTCGACATCTAGCTCACAATTCCATCTCTGCAGTACATTTATTATGACTTAAGTGAATTTGCGCGATCGTACGGCCATGGTATTGCCTGGTAAGCTTCCACTGCAACGATTCGTACCTCTTTTTTTCTTCTAAGTGTCCTTTCTCACGCGTTTGTCGTCTGGCCTTGCAGTCACACGGCTTTGTTGCAAAAACTTTAAGGGAAAAAGAAAGTGTTAAAAGAAGGTAGCGTTTCTCGATGAATCGTAAGCTTCTTGTCGAACTTGAAAAACAAAGGAGACGATTGAATAATTTTTTTATGGTTGTCCTGCGCATGCGTGCCCCCGTCTATCGTGTCCCAGTATTTAAGTTGAAACAAAATTTTCGAAATTTTCAACACTTAGTGGTCATACGATAAAATGCTTATTGACTGAGTTTGGTCGGGCCGGGCGGGAAAACGTTTAGCTCCCAGTCATGACGTACGGATCTCGCTGCACTTGGTCCGTACGTGCGTCATGACCTCGGGTCAAATATTTTTTTTTCCTGCGGCCTTTCCACTCAGTCAATGAGTACATGTTCTTACCAGCGTACAATCATTGTTATCATTATTATCACCGTGATCATCATCATGCCGCAGTTAAGCCACGTATAAAATTCAGTCGACTTTCATCGTCACCTCATATAATAATTGGCGACGTGTTTTAAATTGGATTGCTTTGATACTGTTTTTCTCAGTTAGCCACTTTTGGCTCGTCACGAGAGAAGCTTGCGTGACGGGCCAAATGAAGGTCTTGGTTAGGAGGCTAGTACTGAGTGGACAAAGCCTCATTCCCAACTAAGGGAAGGGCCCTGGGAACGAGGTTGACGTAAAGCCATAGTGACTTTAGGTAACGACCACCGCATTTACTTTAACATCTTCAAGCGTCTTATTTATTACAACAATCATCTGTACGTCTTTAGGGGAGCCAGGCAACAACAATTTGTCCGGAGAGTGCGCCTTTGAAAATGAGTTAAATGTTACAACACCTTTCTCAAAATTCTGACGGTTCTATTAGAAAATAGAGCGTGATAATTTGGAGCAGTCTTTTGTTTAAGCTCCACTGGGAAGTCTACACCAGTGGAGATAACAATTATTTTTATCGTTAGCGTCATCGTTATTATTATCTTGAGCATGTCGTTGTAGTGCTTCCATTTAGAACCCAAACTTTTCTGCACGAGTAGAATTTAGATGAGAGATCACTTATTATTCTTCGTCCAATACAATGGTTTTTACCACTTTTATGCATCGAATAACACCCACGCAAAAAATTGGAAACAGAAAGAAATTTCGGCAGACTTCTGATACTATCAAGTTAGAACAGGATCAAATCTATTAGCAATAATGCAGCAAATGTTTTAGTATCTCTGGTCTTTCGGCTTCCCTCACAAAACTCACCCTATTTTATAATCATTTTTTCGATCAAGAGCCTTTAACTTTTATAGTACAGGTGGAATCCCAGTTGACGCATAATGCTGTAGTAAAGAACTAACTATAACTGTTATAAACTATTTCTTACAGGGTCCAATTAAAGTACTATGATGTTGCCACTCTCTTGAAAAAAAGTCCGTCATATTTTTTAGAGTTGACGTTCACCAATATGTGCTTTAGCTTGCGATACTGATTAATGTCAACTCTGAAAAGATGATGCATTATTCTCTTGATACTAGTAACAGCACAGAACTTTTAATTGGAGTTGTTTGTAACCGTCATTGGCTTTCTAATTTTTGGAACTCGGAATGTTTACTTGATCTTTCAGAGAGAAAATGCGGAATGACTTCAACTAAGAACTATCCAAACTATGGGATAAATTGTCGCCCACAAAGTGTTTTGGATTCTGGTTCAATCTTTTGTTGCCGTGGTTACCAAAGAGTGTGTACACTTCTTTTTCATGCAGATGTATGACGTCATGCTCAAATTATCACTCCACTACAAATACTTCCCGTCGTTTGCATATTAAAACTAAACCTTCAAGGTCACATAACCCCGGCTTCTCGTTCTATAAAAGTTAGAATTATTTTCGCCCGTGAGACAAAGCATATCCATCGTGTTTGCAGTAAGAGGTAAGTCAACGCTCTTCTCGTGCTTGTCGAATAATTTGAACTGTTGGATTTTTTTTTAGGGAAATTCTACTGGAACTTTGGAATATATATCCTCGAGAACTCTTACATACTTGCGAATATTTGACCTGTTCACTAGTTCTGATTTTTCTTTCTGGTGAAAAATCCTCAGCAAGTTTGCTCGTGGGGAGAAACTTTGAGGGGAATATTCGAGCAGAGTTTTTGGAATCTTTCATAATTTCATGTCGCACTGATGATGTTTTAATTACTCGTGGTTCTCTCCCAACTTCGAATTCAAATATTTTCATACTTACGTCTTGCGCGTTTCTTTATTTTTAAAGAAAAGAGCCGAGGCAGAAAATGAAATCGAACTAAAGCTGTTAGAAATGTGACGTATTTCATATATTAATATTATTCCTAAGTTTTGACCATAATTGGTCACGCAACATTTGTCCCGAAATCTACATCAAATAAATGGTTTACGCAAATGACTTTTACTAAGTGGGAGAAATTGCAATCGTTTAACATTTAATAACATTTAGAGGGTAATCTCAGTCCACACATCTCGGTATATTTAGTCGTTTGACCCAAATCTTCGACGAAGTTTTGAAATCAATCACTTTGAGATTATGCATACCCGTGGCGTGCCTAATATCAACCATGTTGATTACCCATACAAAGCAATCCATAAACAAGCCTGTTCGCATCTTAAGTCTTTGGAACTAAATATGCAAAGTGTAATTTTGACAGGACTACAAATGAAACAATTTTATGGAAATTCTTTCACAGCAGAAAATTCCAGAAGTGCACTGAGTGAAAAAGAAAAAATATCGTCAGAAGTTTATGATCGTCAACTTGGCAAAGAAATCTTCAATTAACCATTAAGATTTTCATGAGCTCAAGAAATTTTCGGTTCTTGGCTTTATTTTTGGTTTTTGTTTTTTGGTTTTTATTGTTTTTCCTCCCGGAAACGCTGTCCCAAATGAAGAATGAAGTGGGGAAGGCCCGGAAATGGGTTCCAGTCCTCCGAATGTCAACCCTCTTCATTTGTACCCAGAGGGGACTCAATATATTGCTTCGCGCTGTTCTTGGTCCCTGAGTTACGCCCATACTAGCGAGCCAAACTGTTGAGATTTACGGTAACATTTGGCTCGAACCTCTCTTATTTCTTCACTATTTTTCTCTAGAGGTGAGTAAGACTAGACAGAAAATCTCAGAGGATATTACTAGGAATTTTGATTTTCTCTACTCCAATATCAACGGAGTTTTCAATCTTTCGTTTGAATTCGTCGCGGGCATATGCATTTCTGAACTTGTAATTGTAATTCACCGCTGATGAACATTGTTCCTGCCTGCAAGATAAGTTTTTCAGACTACTTCACCGACGTGAGGGATTTTATTATCCCGGCGATTTCTTGAGATGCGGCTCACTCCCGGAATGTTTCGCTTGAAAAGTTCAGCGTGCGTGACTGTGAATTTCAGCCCTGTTAAATTTCGTGTTCTCTTGTATTGCAGCTCAATCTTAACCTCTTAGCTGCCGGTCAAGGAAATTCATTTTAAGTTTGTGAGTTTGTTTGTGGTGACAAGACAAGAATCATCAACATGCCGAAAGTGGTGAGTCCGTATTACAGTCAATTTTTTAACTGCTTCAGACTTCAGATTTTCGCACAGTCCGTGTGGAACAGAAAGTATACACTTTGTATACATTCATTTTCGATTCTACGTCTGATATGTGCGATTGTTGATTTCCTCAGCTGAACGTTCGCGTCACGACCATGGATGCTGAGCTGGAGTTTGCAATTCAGCCAAGCACAACGGGAAAACAGCTCTTTGATCAGGTATAAATCTTGAAATTTAAACTCGCCCAGCGCTCTCGATACTGTGCATAGTTTAATAACTATTTACCAATCAGTATTCAATTCTCCATGGGGGAGCAACATCTGTGAAACCAAGCTTGTTTTAAGCCATATGTTTTCAAAACTTTAAATTTATTATTCCAGGTCGTGAAGACGATAGGCTTACGAGAGATTTGGTTTTTCGGTCTGCAATACACAGACACCAAAGGATACGAGACATGGTTGAAGCTAAACAAGAAGGTATGGTTCGAATTCCAATTTTTTGGAAATGAAATGCATATTTAGTATTACGAAACACCAGGTTGAGTCCTTGCATCTTCTGCATCTGCATTTGAAAGGAAACAAGAGCCGATTGTTATGTGGTTTTGGCTCACAAATAGGCACTCAGGTAAATTGCAAGACACTATTATGACACTATTGTCTGGTTGGCTCATTAACATTCACTCTTTACTGTGGTATCATTTTGCTGTAGATATTAAGAGAGAGAATCAGTTGTTTCAGCCAAATAAATATATTAAAAAAATAAGTAGAACTGCAGGTACAGATTGGAGGCACATTGAGGCAAGCTCCTTCTTGCTCTGAGCAAATGTTATATGTTGAAACGAAAACCTCAGTAGAGAATAGATTTAATTTTAAGAGCTACAATATGACATTTTAGCCACAGCCTGTCAATCCATTGTTAAAATAAAAGTTTGTTAGACTGGAAAAAAAAAAAACATCCATGAGGGAAAACTAAACCAAAAGCAACCATGACAGCTTTTAAAACTTGAGATGGTCAGACCATAAATTAGGTGTCTTCCTAATAGAGAAGTGCAGACTGTGACATAATGTCTCTGAATTCTGAAATGGTTGTGTGCCATTTTTATTCATGATTAATGTCTTTCCTCACCAGTTTACTGTTAAATTAGAATTATTTCATCATCTGCTCTAAATTTGTGAATCTGCTTTTGATGCACTTCTCTGATTAAGTGCAGGGGTTTCATTAAGGGCCAGGCACCGGGCAAATTGACCGGTTGTGAGGACGGTTTTGCCCACCTGATTTGACGGTCTGGAGGAAAGTTTATCTAGTAAAGAAGTTCAGTTCAAAGAGTTTTTCCCGCCTGTGAAAACGAGTTGCCCTCCTGCAGAAAATATTAATGAAGCCCCTTTAAGTGTTCTTATAAAATATGACTCTATGGCTGAGTTTCATTCAAGCCATTGTATTTCATTTTGTTAAGAACATGTATAAATGTTAAAATTTCAGCATGATCACCTTTTTCAGAACATGGCAAACAGGGCTGGTAGTTGAAATTGAGTGCAGAAAAATGAAGGGAAATCTATGTCTTCAACAAATGATAAAGTGATTTCTTGAGGACGTTGCAGTAAATGGCACTTGTTAAGCACTCCCAGAATACAAATGGTTTTGACTCTTCGTAAGCTCTGCTTGGTCTTAATTATTCCAGACTCCCTGGGAAATTATTTGATTAACTATGCTAATTAACCTTGAAATTGATAAACATGCAGATAATGATACCAAAATGTTTTGTCAGTGGAAACATACTTGCTTGATTTGATTTACAAAGGAATAAGTTATTATTTTATTGTGCAGTATAATTTAGCAGTAGTGAGACTGATTTATCAGCTCTTATCATTATTACTGTAGTACTGAATTTTTCAGTTAGTCTTTCCTCTAAAAGGTTAGGTAATTGTTATTTAAGCAAGTTTGTTTTTGTTTGGAAATTGGAAGATATAATTATATCTTTGACTTGACCACCCTAAAGCGACATGATGGCTTATCAACTTGAGATGACTTGTATGTGATCTTAGTAATTCAATCATGCCTCTTTCATCCTTCACAAGTTCAAATGTTTTATTGAAACACTTATGTTAATGATATGTGTCACTCTCAAACTTTTATTACAAGGTGAAAAAAATGTTATCTCAACTATTTCCAAAACTGAGATTGATATATAGCTTTCACAAACAATCACATATGACTTCTGAAAAATAGATTTGAAACCTGAGAAAACTATTCAAATGGGGGATGTTTTTCTATGCTGTTTGAACAAAATGAGAATTAATTGTAAGTTTGTTTCTTTTTCTGTCTTTTTTTTTTTTTTCACCTGTCTGTTCCAGAGTGTATCTGCTGTATTTTACATCAGGTCTATGCCCAATGTGCATAAAAACATAAACGTGTTAATGGTAGTAAATTCTCTGTTTGAACTCAGCATTTTAATACTTGATTGTATCATCCTGAAACAATTGTTCATTCTGACATGCATTGTTCTGTTTATGAGTTGTAAATTCCTTGGTGGGTTATCATGCAGCTATGTAAATGTTATTTGAAACACCAAAAATGTTGAACTTGTAGTCAATTTCATTTGTTCAAGCTGCAAGGAGCCTTGATTGGATGCCTGTTTTTTTTTTTCTTATTTAGTACAGTGTTTTTTTTTTGTTATACTATATGAACTGTGAAAGCTTTAGATTAAGCTGTCTAAGCTTAGCTCTTCAGATATTTCACTTTATTTGAGCCTTCCAACTCTAGTATGGTACTAGCATTTTCAGCAAGTGAAATAGTATCTAATATTCTTCTGTGGAAGGAGATATTGTTTGTGTACAGGCTGTTATGTTTGTAAGGTACATTATGGTTGATAGAAAGAGGATAGATAAGATGTTTTCATTTGTGCCTTTAATTGTAAGCTGCCTTTGTACTGAATGTAGGACAGTAAACTTCACATGTTTGTTTTTTTTTTAATGAGTTCAAATTTTGCACAAAATTTCACCCAGAAGATATTGGTTTTTTTTTTTTTTTTTAATAATTAGGTTCAAAGTCAGGATGTCAAGAAAGAATCACCTCTTCAGTTCAAATTTCGTGCAAAATTTTACCCCGAAGATGTGTCAGAGGAACTCATACAAGAGGTCACAAGGGTGAGTTCAGTAAAAAAATTGCTCAAAATACCATCAAATCCTCACATGATTAACCCTCTGATTAGAAAGTTGTGGTTTTTCCTTACAATGAAATTCAATGGAGAGGATGTAATTCATTTATTTTGTGAGGAAGTCACTTGGGGTGTAGATGATCACATTTGGAAAGCATACCATTATTTTCATCCAGTGACGAGGTCAACTGGTCATGCCTCACTGTGCCAAGAAAGAATAATTTGTTTTGTTTGTTGATGGAGAAACACAATAACAGAGAAGATGCAAAGCATTTAACTGCTGAGGTAACAACTCGTCAAAATGGTCAAGGATAAAATATCATAGCTTTTGGAAACCAACCAATCGTCTCGATAAGGAACCAGTCAGCCTCATTACTTGAAGAAGAAAAACATTATGCTGTCAAATCATCACAAACTATATCAGAAGTAACTGCGATGTAACAAAAGAAAACTTCCCTTAGTTCTCTCGGAGAAGCATACTGTGTGCTCTTTCATCGATTTTAGAAGGTCTATTGTTTCACGGGGGTTGCTAAAAAATTTTTGGAGGTGTCTGATATACAACCTTAATTGGTGGCTTTTTGAATCTTTCAAAATACTGCATATTCCTGTTAGGATTACATCACACTGATTGCAGTGTAAGAATGATCCACCGTGAACTCCTCAGTTTCCATGTCAATGAAGGTGGTGGATACACTTGTAGATTTGTAACGAGAATTCTGACTTGTGCTTTCTTGTTTTGTAGCGACTCTTCTTCTTGCAAGTAAAGGAGGACATCCTTGCAGAAAGAACTTTTTGTCCTGCAGAAACTGCAGTTTTGTTGTCCTCATATGCTGTAAGTTGACTACAACACATTATATTTTTGTGTCAGTAAATGTCACTTACCATAATATCTTTATATTGTGGTGTTCCTAAATTGATACTTGCATAAGTTTTATAATGTGATAATGTACAATCCAAAGTATTCCCCTGTTCTTGATTATCTCCCACACTGTTTTGAAGAAATTCATGAGGAAATAAGTGTCAGTGGCTCTCCAACTACAACCTCATTACGCGTAAGACTGAGTGAATGCATAGTTTTTGATAGCTCTCCTTCCCCTTTTTCGTCCATGAACTTTCCTTCTCCCTGGCCTTCTCTGCACGGTATACAACATGATCTAAACACTGGAAAAAGGTGTTTTCAGACACTTAGTAGGTCTAGAAGAGGAAAAAACAAATACTTGACTTTCACTCTGACTTACTAAGGTTGTTTTAATTTGACCAGTCTCCAAGTATAATTAGAACAGAAGCTAAATTTTCCCACATAGGTTTTGTAGAACTTAGGTACTGTTGTAGAAAGGAAGGAGTTTAGATTAATATTAACTAAGATCAACACAATGCATTTTAAGAACTCCTATTAACTGTTTAGTTTTTAATATGAATTAGCTATGTAATATGCTCAATTTTTAATTCTTACTTTTCACCTTTTTAAACTTTCTTACACTTGTAACAAAATGTATGTATTTTTATTGTTTGGTGGGTAAAAGACTTTATTATTATTATTATTATTATTATTATTATTATTATTACTTTTTAAGAACCCTTGCAAAGAAGCTTTCGAACAAGAATAATGAACCCTATGCCAGTGTCATTTCCTGGCTACGAATACAACTTTCATTTGCCATATTAAGAACTGTACAGAGATGCACAAGAGATTCTAGAGTTCCGTTTAAATCACGCAAGGTTGCAGAAGACTTCACCCTTGTTGTAGCTGGTCTACATCTGCTCTCATAATTTTTAGGTCTTTATTATTTTAATAGTTTTTCCTATTTAGTAATGCTAATTTTTTTCTTTTCTCATATATTGTAATCAGTCCTCTATCGTGAACATTACTGTTAATTATTTTGTTTAATTATGTATTCATTTATTCAACTTAGTTACATGCCAAGCATGGGACATACAATTCTGATGTTCACTCTCCTGAATTTTTGAAACATGAAAGATTAGTGCCTGAAAGGTGAGGGTATCATAGATGATAGTTAAGATTGTGAGTAATTGGAAATTTTCTTGGCTTGTCATGTGAAGGTCAAATTAAAGTTGGGTTTTTATTAAAGGATTGATGTCAGACTTAAACAATAATTACTTGTTTACATGCCTTTTTCTTAACTCGGACTGTTTGTATGGAATCCTTCTTTCTGATTGGTCATTTGAGACTACTTTCAAGGGGTAAGTTTCTAAAAAAAACTGTGGTGCTGTGTTGGTAGGGCAATATTGCAAGATAATGTGGTTTTTTCAACTGAGTTTATAATTAACAATTATATGCCGAAGGTGAGGTGAATATCAAATAATCCTCAAGATGAAGTTGAGGGGATTATTCGACAATATTCACCGAACCCGAGGTGAATAATTGTTTTAGTATAATGTCAGAGCTGAGCAACAGAGAAATTTCTAACATAACATTTTCGTAACATTTATTAACATTTTATTTTAACATTTTATACAAACCTCGTGGAGCGGTTTATATAGGGTCACATAAGGAACCGCTCTACCAATCAGATTGCTGGAAACACTTGGCTTAGCTCTGAAATTAGACTAATAGCTGATGTGTGGAGAGTTAGCCCTTTGTCAGAGAGAATGAATGACCAAGGCTTGAAACATCAGTTTAGATACTCTTATTAGTTGATAAAATCAAATTATCTTGAGACTACTTTAGTCAGGAATCTACAGGTTGACTGTCCTCAGAGAGGTTCTGTGTCATTGGTTCATCTTTGTTTCAGACCGAGAGGAATTATAAAATGTTGAATGCCTCAGCCTACGCTGCTAGTTCTTCGAAGTGGAAGAATTGTATATTAGCGCTGGACTGTTGTGTGGGAGGTCGAGGGTTTGAGTCCCGGCCGGACCAACACTCAGAGTCTTAAAATAATTAAGAAGAATTTGTTACCTTTCTATGACATCAAGAAATGGTTAGATATTTTGGTCTTCTTGGATAGGGACGGATAAATGGAGGTCCCGTCTCCTGCAGGGTTGGGGTAGGAGACGTTAATTTCCCACACAGGAGATTACTGTGTGATGGATGTCCTCCCCTGGGGTGGGATGGGTGGGTTAATAGAGGGCCACAGGATTATCAGTTTAACTACTGTCACGTGCTACCCTCTTGAAATAAAGTCTCTCTCTCTCTCAGTTCTTGGGGATGGTGCTTAGTTTCATTTGTTTTATGGACATTACGTTCAGAAATGTAATCAATAGTATTTCTATTCTGTAGATTTATCACCAATAAGTTGATAGATGATGTTACTGGAAGGGTCTCAGTTTGGTGGGGTGAACATGCTATCCTGTCAAGGTATGACAAAACTTGCATGGAATGATACCTTTTTAACTAAAGGTCATTCCTCTATAATAGAACCTGGACTAAGATTTTTGTTTAACTTTACCTATTGATGGTTTATTGAATAGGAACACAAATTTTTAAATAAGGGAAGGGGTTCCTGTACTTGTTTGGGAGCAGCAGTACATTGAAGATACCCATATAATTCCACTAAGATCATTACCTTTCCATTTACAAGTACTTGCCAAATTTGCATTTCTGAAAATGCTAATAAGAGGAAGTCTATGCAGCAAAACAAGAAATTCCCACTTGCAAAGAAAATGCCCCAAGTCATGGAGAAGGTTTGGGAAACTAAAGCATTTTGGGGTCTTGTGTTGTGTATTGACTAAGAATGAAAAATTCTAAGAATACTGGAAACAATTTTTGTTACTTTTCAATCAAACAAAGTGCCACTGAAAGAAAGGGTTACTTTAAATACATAAGCTCAAGTGCAAAATGAAAAAACTTGAGAACATTTTTACCTCTGTAATGGGGGTGTCACACTTTCCTTCAGTACATCTTTGAAATGTGCAGTCGTGTTCTCTTGAGCTAACATACTATGGACCCTTAAATCTAAGTTCATCCACTTGGAAATGTTTACTGTGTAGCCTAACTGAAAGTGTTTTTGTTTCTGGGGAGAAAGAAGGGAGTGGGAGGGTTGGAGTAGAAGGTTTGGAAAGGTGTAAGGCTCCAATGAGTCAAAGACTGTTCAGTTATTGCAATTTTCATTAGTTTTCCAAGAATTGTTCAGCTAGTATCAATTAAAAGTACTTTTTCACTGTTGATTAAACAGAGAGGATGCCATGATCGAGTACCTAAAGGCTGCCCAGGATTTAGAAATGTATGGAGTGAACTATTTTGATATCAAAAATAAAAGAGGGACAGAACTCTTCCTTGGTGTTGATGCATTGGGTTTGAACATTTATGAAAAAGAAGACAAGTAAGTTACATTTGGTTTTTGTGGTGCTTCCACTTTAAAGTTAAGGTTAAAAGCTGATGTTTCCTTAGACAGTCTGTTTACTTTGATCCTAATTTGATTTTTTCCTAAATTCTTGCCAAAAATAATGTTTTTATCCACTTCAGTGGTGAATTTCAAACATTACACTTACGCTTTGCTCTTCAGGCTGACTCCCAAGATTGGATTTCCTTGGAGTGAGATCAGAAACATTTCCTTTAATGACAAGAAATTTATCATCAAACCTATTGACAAAAAAGCTCCAGTAAGTGTTTGCATTTTCCACTAACTGTAAGAGGGTATTTTCTATTTGGCTAACAGGGGATGGGTTCTTTAATTTAACATCCTCTGTTTAGCAGTACAGAGGGGATGCTGGGGGCCTTTTATGGTGTATTGTTTTCTGGGCTGTGGCCAAGCAGTTGTATGGTGCATGTCAAGGATTGTCACTTGGGTGTTGAACTGTTCTGCTGCGTTCATAAAAAGCTTTCGTTTTTGGTTTTTGTATATTTTTTAGTAAAGCTTTAAATGGCAAAGTTAACTGTAGTCGAATGTTTCTTTAGCCAATTAGCTGCCAGGTGTCAAGATTTACCCCCAGTAGGAGGAGAAACTCGCTATTTCACATAAGTTTCTTTATTCAAAATGTTCTTTCTGTAGTGACAGTGAGTTGGTCTTGATTCTCTTTGTCTTGAATTTCTATTAATTCAATAGGATTTTGTTTTCTATGCGGCTCGCTTGAGAATAAACAAGCGAATTCTGGCTCTCTGCATGGGAAATCATGAACTTTACATGAGACGCAGGAAGCCTGACACAATTGAAGTTCAGCAGATGAAAGCACAAGCTATGGAAGAGAGACAGTCAAGGTTGAAGGAAAGGTTAGTTATCTTTTTGTATTGATCTAGCTCTCCATGCCAAAAACTAGTCAAGTAATGCAGCTGGGTCTGATATCTACAGACTGGTGTAATCATGCATAATCATAACTTAGAGTTATCAAATTGATATAAAATCTTTACATCAGGAATTTGGCAAAGAAAGATGTACAAACTTGCCTTAATCTGCTGAACTCTTAGTCTTAAAAACAATAAGTGGTATATATTTGTCCTTCCTTATGTCTTGTGCCCTTGCTGCAGACAAAAGCTTGAAAGAGAAAAGACAGCGCGTGAAACGGCTGAGGCAGAGAGGAAGAAGCTCGAGCTAGAGATAGCTAATCTTAAAGCTGACAAGGAAAGACAAGCAAGAGGTACATAGTCAAAGTTATTTTGATGGAGTCTGTACTCTTAGACAAAACTTGGGGATACAAAACTTAGCTCTAAGCCATGAATGAATCACTTGCCCCCTAGATTTCTTAAACATGATTTCTAGCCCCTTCCCAGATCAAATGTTGGCATTATATCAAGTATAGACCTCTTTGAGAGACAGGCGCTACTGATTGAAGGGGATAGGGAAGGGGACAGGGGATTCAATATATTTCTTTTAATCTGCATGATATAACAATTTAAGGTAACTTGTTTCAACAGTTTAGTCTGATATTGAAGCCTCAAAAATTAATGCAGCGGTTAGAGTTTTGGGCTCAAAGTGCTTATGTCAGCCGTAGATGTGGTGGGTTGAGTTTAGGGTTGGTCCTTAAGCCTCCTTGTAGGTTTTTCCAGGTTTTTTGGTTGTCTGATTTTTGTCCCTTTACAATAAAAACTCCAAATTCCATTTCAACTACCAGCAGCAGTTGGTGAAGAGTTACTGCAAGAATCCAACTTTTATCTTCTATCAGGTGAACACCACACTCATTGGAAATGTAGTGTTAGTCATGGCAGTCTGTCACCGAGGTTTCAAAACTTAACCCCTGTAACTCCAAGATGTTATTGTGAATTCTCCCCTCTCCCCCCTAACCTGCTATACATTTCCTTTAAATTAGTAACAAGAATTTGGTTTTAGATTAAGAAAATTACTTCTATCTGTTGAGTTTGAGTATTCTCATTAGCTGTTTGGTTGATAATGTGTGGATATTATAGGGAGAAGTTACATATTATTCACCTCAAGGAGTGAAAGGGTTAAGTTTTCATTGACTGGTTGAATGCTTTAACTATTTGAACTGCAAGGTCTGTCCTGTCTTTAAAAAACATAATTTCCACTGAAAAAATTAAGCATTGGTGTGGTTTTGATATTGTTGTAGAAAAGCAAGAGGCAGAGGACAAAGCCAATGAATTACTGAGGAAAAAGGCTGAACTTGAAGAAGAGACACGTAAACAGGAAGAGCAAAAAAGGAAACAACAGGAAGAACTTGAAGAAATGAAAAGAAAACAGTTGGCAGAAGAAGCGGATAAGGAGAAATTGGTATGTCCAGAACTTACATAAAGAAAAGAAAAACCAAAGTGTTTCTTAGAAGCAGCAGTCTGGATCAAAAAATGTTTAGTTCTCTACAGTACTGTGTTACAACAGAACTCAATGAAAATTTGTTTTTTGAGCCTTCATAATCTGCACCATTGATTGGAGTGAGCCAGCACACTTTGTGAAATGATCACAAGTTTTACTCTGGGGTTATTCTCAGCAATTGCCTAGGAGAGCTCTTACATCAGTTAGGTTAAAGTAATGCTTCAGCTTAAATTTTAGTGTCAATTCTTCCAACAGAAAGGGGTTAGGATTTCTTTGATTCCATGTTGAAAATGTTTGATGTGGTAATTAAAGAGGCAAGCCCTGCTTCATATCAGCAATAGATGGTTCTGCTAACTCTTAATTTGAAGAAGTAAACTCCTAAAAAGTACAAAAATGACCTTTGAAAATTGTAATTTACTTTTGTGTCTTGCACAATATTATCAATTTAAACTTTTCAATTTTGTGTGTGTAACATGTCCGAATATGTGAACCCTCAAAGGGACTTGTCCTGCACCTTGTCCTATCATGGAAATCTTATAGCAGACTATTCCCTGAAACAAGTCCCCACAGTTAGTCCCCTGGCGTGTACATCTTAACTCAATTGTGTAGTGGTCACTATTTTAAAGGAACTTTAAGCATTGTTCTAACTGTACAAAGGGAAATTACTTGTTTCTTAAGTTTTCCTTTTTAACTGTTCAAACAGACCAAGGAAATAGCAGAGAAACAGGAGGAGTTCGATAGGTTAGTGGAACAGGAACGAGTAGCACAAGAAGAAAAAGAAAGGATCAGGCTTGAGGTGAGCATTTTTGTCCTTAAAGGGACACCTACACTGTTTTATTCTGAAATAATTAGTGAATGCATTTAGTTGTATTCTGCAACTTTTGTTCATCAGTGTAAGGTTTTTGGCTGTTATCTCTCTATTAATTTTGAATTTTCTTTGACCCAATGATTGTCAACTTCACTGAGAAGTCTTGTGCCAATGCAAATTGACTTATTGGCTGTTAGAATTCTAACTTGTTTTGAGTTTTAGAGTGCTCTTTACGGTGAATCTTCGGTGCCAGGGATTTTGATGTGCTGAGCACCTCATGAAAACTGTAAATTGCATGAAGTACTCAGTAGTACAGCTAGGTGGTTAAGGGGTTAAATATACCAGGTGATTCCAACTAATAAAGTCATTCTTTTTGGCTGAGTAATTTGATTAAGAGCTTTCATTTATTTGTGTTGCATCATTTTCTCTTCAAATCCCTCCTGTGTTTGCCAACTAGGTGGACATCCCTTGAACATTGTCAATTTCCAGCATTGCAACTTTTGTGGTTTTGGATTCTTGCTGGGCACGTAACATTTAACCTAGTACTTAACTTGTATTTTTTTTTTTGCATATTTCAAGCTTGAAAGCCAACAGGAAGAAACAAAGAAGCTCCAGGAGAAGGCAGAACAATTAGAAGAGCAAGCTATTTTAGCTGCCCAGGTGAAAGAGGATCACATTGAAATGGAGGAAACACAAACAACACTTGAAACAGAACTTGAGATAGATCCCCTCGTAGAGGGAGACAGATCTGAAGAAAATCGTTTAACAGAGGCTGAGAAGAATGAACGGCAGCGAAAAATGCTTCAGGTATCACTGCAGTGATCGCTGAGCTTTTAGAATATTAGGGTTCCAAAAGTGCAAGTACTCAATTTTTCTTCCTTACACAGACATTTACATTTCCAGTGGTCCAATTGAAGTTTACAATAATCTAGATAAATGTTAAAATTGGACCCATGGATGCTCAAGAAGACTAAAATTTCCCACATTGTAAACAGTATAGATTTGATGGTGAAAAGGATTGTGATGGTCAGCAATCCCTCCCTGAATTTCATCTTTATCGACATGTTAACATCCAATTTGTTCTTCAGTGAATTATCTGACATGCTAAGCACTATAAATTAGGTGCAGGGTTTGTACATGTCCTGGAAAACCTGGAGAGTGCTGAAATTTTATGTCAACATTTCCAGGACTGAAATGTCCTTGAAATCTGCCTAACTCGAGCAGTAAAGTTGTCCAAATTTCATTATGAGCAATGTATTATGTAGACAGTTAGAAGAATGAATTTTGACTGGAACTCTTGGGAATAAAAGGTTTAAGGTGAAATTTGGAGTTGTGGACAAATCAATTGGAGTCCTAGAAAAGTGCTTGAAAAAGGTTACAAAGCCTGTAAGTGGGGTATGCTGAATTAACAGATACAGAAGAATGCTGACTTCTCAAATCTTCCCTTTCTTAAACCCTTAATAGTTCAAACAAGAACTGGACTCCCTTCCTCAGTCAAGTTGTGTAGTTTTTCCCTAAAGGGTTTCAAACCTTTTTTATTCCAACTTATTTCCATTTCTCTATGAGTTAAGAACAATCAGGATTAGACTTTGCAATGTGGTCAAGAATTAATTTTACAGGTCATTGATGCTTAAGTCAAACTATTCTCAACATGTTTGAACTCTGTATGGTTTTAGCAACTTCAAGAGGATCTCCGAAAAGAAGAAAAGAATTACTCCAGTTACGACAAACTCCACATGCAGAACCAGAAAGAAGGAAGAGATAAATACAAGACGCTGAAGCAAATCAGGCAAGGAAATACTAAGCAGAGGGTTGATGAATTTGAAGCCATGTAGAGTCTTTGAGCCAACACCACACAGCTACACCTGTCCAAGGTAGGCCTTAATTCTGTTGCCAAACTCGAAACTCTGAAATATATATTTTTGTTAAAGGGGATGGCTTTGTGACCTGGAAGCCTGTGGAATTCCATCAATCTACAGAAGAAACAGCTAATATAATAACTTCAGTGGGGCTGTACCTTTTGAAAATTTTCTGCAAACAAATGTTTCTTTTCCTCAGCCATGAGATGGTTGATAAGGGACAAGAAGTACTGCTCACTTCTGGACCCTCTAGATGCATTTAGAAACTCTATCAGTTTACATTATCAGCTTAGTTACTAAAACGAAGTTTCTGAGTTTAGTGGCTCAATGGCTTTGATCATTGTAATGTGGCACTCCACCTTGCACCAGAGTGGCTTCCCAAAGAATGGCTGTGGAGGACACTGAATGACTGTAGTCAAAATTAGTCTTGTCTTTTTTCTCTCTCTCTGTTTTTAGGTTAATAACTCTCAGCAGTTTCGAAGAAAAATGTTTGCTGTTCATGGGAACTATTCAATTAAACTTTAATCCATGGAAAAGTGATTATTTTACACGTGCAAGAAATTTGATAGCGTATTAATTAAAGTTTTGTAATGTTAGAAAGAGAAGTAATTGTTGATATGGTGAGGAGTGGTTTCTTTGTTGTAGTAAAAATGGTTTTCCGGGGATCATACTGCCTTAAAGACCCTCAATAGCAGGGTGGAGTGGAAGGAATGCTCTCTTCTGCATAACTTTTGTGTACAGTCTTTGTGCTCTTGATTATTTTTTGACTTCAACTGAGACTTTTTAACAATATTCAGCTTTTCCCATCATGCATCTTGTCAGCTTTTATTACAACAGTTTTGTTGCAAGCACGTTTCAAAGATTTCGGATTCACTCGTTTTATCCCAAATTAGCCAAATATTGTATAAGCAAGACACTGTATTAATCCTTTTTGTAATGTGTCTGAATGAAAGAAAAATATGCTTTGCAGGTTTCGTAGTTTGCAAGGGAGTTATCTTTCACTAAATCCTGTCCTGTTGCTGTTAAATTTTCGTTACTCAACTCACCCGCTGTACAATGTAATATTTTTCATTATGCCAAAATAAGACAAGTTCAAGAGTCAGTGATTCTTGTTGTGTAATACAAAAGGAGAAAAGTACGATAGGACCTGTTATTTAACAGGCGTTAACATAATAAGTATCACCTTTTGTTAGATAATGTGTAGCTATTTTTCTCTCTTTGATACCAAGTTCAAGGCAAGGCCAATGCCGCAGGCTGGGGTACCAAGTCTTTTCAGCATTGGTATAAAAGTAATCAATTTGAATAAAATGAGTATGTTGTGAAAAAAGAGTGATGTTGTTGTGACACTTGAACCTCGAATCCACAGAGAATTTTTCTGGAATAATATTTGTCGCTGATTGTGTTTGTAATAAAATCTCTGATCCCCAGAGGAAAGGGTAGGAGTGAAGGGAAACGATGGGATGGTGCCGATAGACCGTCCAAATTATTTTCTATTGTTAGCGCAAATGGCCTCAGAAAATAACACTTTCACAAAGTAACCTTTGTAGACATATCTCGATATTTCGTAATGAGGTAAAACAACGTGCAAATTAAACTTCCAAACGCTAGCATGTTGTTGCAAAGAACGCTGTTTAGGGCACTTAATCAATCAGATGGAAAGTACCTCCCTTGCGTGCCACCTATTTCAAGGTTAAAGTTCCTTTTTTCCATACCCCTTCGCTCCCTAGAGATACTCAAAGACAGTTTTCCCATAGCTCTCGCCTTTATGCCTTTATTCATAATTCAAGTTCCAAGAAGAGTCTGACATTTGCTAGATTGCTTTGGATTTATTATTTCAATGGACCACAACCGTGGGTTCATTTTTTGCCTAATCGTGAAGTGATAACGGATCGGAAGCCATTCGAAGTCACAGGTTCCCTGGAGGGAATGACGAGGCTCCAACCAGAATACACGCAGCTGAATAAAGGACAGTTTCTAAAGAAACTGTAGCTGCGTCGGTGGGAGTGACAAGGTAATTTTGGCTTGAAAAGTCAGCAATGAAACTCTTTACGGTGGCCCTAATTATCAAGTCAGTCGATAGTACCCAAATTACAGGATACACACAGTATCGACATTTTAAGAACTTTCAATCTTATTTGAGATACGAACAATCTCCTAATGTCTATTATCTCAAATCTCAAGCGACTTTTTACGTGGAAAACAAATTTTGATGTTCAAAATTTTATTCACCCACCCCTCCCATGAGGGACTCAATATGGACGTGCGGTTAGACCGCGAAAAAGAGCGGAAACTGGAAACCAAGTAGACATTTATTTTTGGCTTGATTACAATGGTACGAATTGTGATCATTAATCTTTCTTGAGGTTCAGTTGCTGTGTGGATAGGCTGTATATATGTGGGATAGCATCGAAAGCTATGTGACTGGGTTTAGAATATTTCCTGAGAAGTTTACAAGATGTTTGAACAACGAACCTCGTAACTTTCTTTGGACTATAATTCTACCACAAATAGTCAGACCGCATGTACGACTGCTGTGAAAAGGGGGATTACCGATCGTTAGCAGGAAAAAATCGGGCAGAATCACAGTTTCCAGTCAGGAGATTTTGCCATTGATTGGAAGTTTTTCTGAAGAAAATACACTTCATAAGTCGTATTTTTGGTCCATGCAGTATAAACGAGAAAACACAGTTTATTTTTATTCATGAAGAGTAATAACTGGAGGTTTGCAAGACACTGCGAGACATAGGGAACATTGCTCTTATGTCGAGCGTTGTTTTGATAATTGGTTTTTGGACCATTTTATTCATTTCTAATGCTTTACTAAAGGTAAGTTTAGTGAGCTTGATCAGTCATTACATGAAACGACAACATTATAACTCATAGCACCTTCAAATAGACAATTTGATCTTGAAACTATTGAAGGTAACTCGTCTTTCCTTCCAGGGCCAGGCGCTCTTAATCGCTGGGTTTCTTTTTAACCCTTTACCTCCCCCCCCCCCCCCACCCCCTCCAAGAGTGACTAGCATCTAATTTCTCCTTACCATATCACCTTTGAATCATACATTGAGGTCACAAGAGTAAGGGTTGTGATCACCAACCAAAGAAGCTCTTGATTGTTAAACAAATTCTCCTTGCTAGCACCTTAGGAAATGTATAGAGAACAGTTTGGAGAATATGCATATGGGTCCTAGGGTGTAGGGGATATAGGGAACAGGAGTATCAATAAAGAAAAAAATTAAACAGATCTAAAAGCTGGCTTAGAGTCTAACTCTCTGAGCAATTTTTTCAATTCCAGGATTTCTTTGGTTTTGCATTGCTGTTCTTCCAATAGGCCAAGCAGACTTATGCCAGTGTCTCAAACAATCAGATGCCAAATTGAAACTTGGACAATTTCCCATGCCTGAGGCTGTTCACATAAATTTTCTTTCCATTTTTGTCCGTTCCAAGTGATATTTAACACTGCTGTAATAGGCATACTTTCTTTATTAGAATTAGCACCACCCTTGACTAATTGTGGCCTCCCTTAAACAAATGCCACATTTGGAGTGAAGGAGTTAATGAGTGGAGTTAATATGCACCACCCCTGAATAGGTACCACAGTCTGAGGAGGAAATGTAGTTAAATTGTAACCTTCCTAGTCAACTAAGAAATAAAAAATGTTTTATGACAAAGTGGTATGCACATTCCTGAGAAGGTAAAATTTTTGATGGCAATGCATATCAGGGTAGTTGTCATTTGATAATTTTGGTAAGTAGTGGAACTCATATCGCCTGATTTTTTTCTCTTTTGTGTTTCAGAATTATAGAAAATACTCGCGAAGATATAAAGAGTTTCTGGAAAATAATGGTATTTCTTTGTCAATATGTCAAGTGCGCTGGTACACCACAAGCTTTAACAGATCATTTGTCAGATTTGGAAAGATGCACCCTTATTTATTGCATGTGTGGTTTTCTGTGGGAGTTGTAGTTGGTGTACTGTTGATGTTTGCTTCCGTTGTCATCCTTTGTCTCACTTTGTACAAAGCCTTTGCCAAAGATGCACCAGAGCAAGTGTTAACTCCAGTGGTGGGTGGATTTCTTTGGTATAATGAAAAAAATTCTAGTGGAAAATAGATTCAGCCAATTAAGACTTCTGATTGCTGGTGCAAAAATGTTATCATTATTCCATATTGTTATTTGCACTGGACAAGCACTCAGTTATAATAACCATTGACTGTGATCAGAGCTTGATCTGGAGTCTTGCTAAACATCTACCTAATCTTAAATAAAACTGTTAAAATAACAAGAAAAAATTATTTGAATATATCAACAAAGTTGAAATGGTAAATTGGCCACCGTTACGATTATAAAAGCTGACGTTTCAAGCGTTAGCCCTTCGTCGGAGTGAATAGGGGGAATTGTGAGTTGTGTGTGCTTTTAAAGGCAGAAAAAGGAGCTACGTGATTGGTGGGAACATGGCAACGAGAAAAACACAAATAAATTAGTGGAATGAAAAGCGTTTGTTGATACCTGTGGGTTGTAGACTGCCGGTTTGAAAGATGAGCTTTTGTTCAAGAAAAAATTATAGCTGATTGTGTAGTGTGATTGTATAGGCTAGAGAAGTTTGAAAAGGGCTACTAGCATTGAGATTAACTAACATTTTGATAAACTGAGCAGAAGTCTTCCTCAGAGTACAATCTAACTCTAGGCTTGTACTCCTAACACCTGGATGGAAATTCTCTTTACTGTCAGCCATACATTACTTATAAAGTTTGTTCTGAGAATTTGGTGTTGGATCAAATGATTTATACCTTCCTTTAGTTACTTTTTTTTGCTATTCTCATTACTTGGCTGCTTAACTCTTTAACTCGAGAGATCTGATTGTTAATTCTCCCCTCTAGCTGCCGTACATTTTGCTGTTAATTAGTTGCAAGAATTTGGTGTTAGATCAAGATAACAACTTCTACTTGATAACTTTAAGTATTCTCATTACCTGTCTGCTGGATAATGTATGAATATTATAGGGAGAAGTTACATGTTAATCACTTCTGGGTATTAAAGGGTTCATGTTGCATTGATATTGTAAGGAGAAATTATGCTCCTGGGAGTGAATGGTTAAATATTTCAGTCATCACATTTCAAATGGCTAAATAATTTGATTTAATTTTAATTTTATTTATTTAATTTATTTTTAATTTTAATTTATTCCATTTTCACTGCATCAATTTTGCAGTGGGGAAGGACTAGAAGGGAACATACGAACCATTCGAGCTAGTCCACCTTCCCACCCATCCCAACCCAGTGGAGGGACATCCATCACACAGTAATCTCTTGTGTGGGAAATTAATGTCTCCTACCCCAAATGGGAGGCAAAATAGGGACATGGGCGATGTTTGCATCTGATGGTATTTTTACGTATTTCATAGATGCCAGGAGTGAATGTACCTTGGAGTCAAGTGTTGTACTATCTCGTCACATTGACAGTCAGTGGTGTTTTCCATGAATTTGGACATGCTATTTCTGCTGTCAGGTGTGTAGCCCACAGTTCTTTTGCCAGCAAACAGGCTCTTGTTGGCGCTGAAGCTCAAGTGGCAAATCCCACGATAACTTTTTAGGGAGACCCATTGTACAGTGTGGCAGGGCCACACTTTCCAATACTTTGCCCTGTGCATTTTGTGTATCTTTTAATTTTAAACCCTTCAACTCCCATTTTCTATCATTCTTGTAAACAAAACATTTCGCTCACCTCTCCTGCAGGGAACAAGTGCGTGTGAATGGATTTGGAATGTTCTTCATGGCTGTTTACCCTGGTGCCTTTGTAGATCTGTACACTGAACATTTGACTGTCATCTCTCCATTGCGTCAACTGAGGATCTATTGTGCTGGCGTTTGGCATAATTCTGTGCTTGTGATAATAGGTCTGGTGTTACTGTGGTCTCTACCTTCTTTGTTGGTTCCCATTTATGCAACTGGTCAGGGTGCTGTGGTATTGAATGTTTTAAAAGTAAGTATAAGCAAACAAAAGCCCTTGTGTTACAGAGATTGAGTTGGGAATCTTAATGGGGACTCAGAATTTGTTTCTTTCTTTCAGCCTTAGGACAAGATAGAAAAAACATCTTTATTTTCATCATACTCTATTTTTTACTTGTTTTAACAACACAATTATAACAACAACAACAACAACAATACTTTATTTAGACATGTTACACTGAGGTGAACTAGGCGCATCAGAATGCATGTGTGTGTGACACCAAAGTGTAATGTAATTTTTGATAGCCAAGGTGGATTGGCCACAAAATAATTTTTTTTAATTTTTTTCTCCTTTAGGAATCCCCAGTGCATGGTAGTATAACACGTGGTGACACTGTCTTGTCACTATATGGATGTCAGGTGTATAACAAAGAGGATTGGAACAGTTGCATAAGTAAAACACTCAGGTCACCCCAACATGGTTACTGCACAGATATGCTGACCATCATCAGGAAGAACTCTTCTAAAGGTACAAAGATCTTGAAGTGTTACAGTTACTCCCCTTGGAATGCATGTTCTAGGTTTCCCTCCCTTGGCCCCTCCCCCTTCCCCCCTCCCCCACTCCCCCACTCCACCCACCAGGCAGCTCATTGGGTACCCTGGTGGTCATTCTCTCCCTGAGTGGAGAGGCATCCATGACACAAAAAATACTGAAAAAATCATGGGGAAGGAGAGAGTTAAACTGACTTTAGGTCTGCTCTGTAGTTTTGATCATTTTCAGTATTTTCTTTTGCTGATTACAATTTTTTACCCCTAATTCCATGAGTTAAAGGAGCAGTGCTAGCTGCAGAGTATCCCAGGTAGTTAGGCCAGATAGTAGTTTCCTAATTCATAAAAAAAAAACTTTTTGCTGGTTAGCAACTCTGCACTCTAACACTGGAACTTTGTACTTTGCTTGATATATTATAAGGTGCAATATTCAGTGGAGGAGTCTATGACTGCTGTCAGAATTCAACATCATCAAGGTTCTGTTTTAATTATCAGTCTCTGAGCCACTCAAAGGTAAATCAAATCCTGCCTTTCCTTGCTTTCTTTTCCTTTCTCTTCCATCCAGGTGTTGCTCTCTTTCTCCCTCTTTGCATCACCTTCTCTCCTTTCCTTCCTTTTTTATTTTCATTTTATGTTTCTCCATTTCTTTTTTTCTTTGTTCCTCTCTCACTCCCTCCATCCTTCCATCCTTCAGATTCTATCTTAGCTTGCTTTCCTTTGCATCAATGCTACAGGTTCTTTGATCTGCCACTCTTTGCCTCATTTCCTCTTTTTCTCTGAATCTTTCTAAGAGTAACACTGGTCTGAGTCATACAGTTCTGCTTCATTACATCACAGGGTCATGCATGTCTCCCAGCAAGAAGCACAATGCAATCCAGACAACTTTGCAGCCTACCAACAGACTGTGATGGGCCAGGTTTGTGTCAAGGCTTAGCTGACCTTGAAATCAATAACTTCCTATTACCAATTAATTATCAATTAGAAACAAGGAGAACAAAGAATTCTGCAAACTAAGGAGAATCAATTATGTCATCATTTTAATGAAATCATGAAATTGAACGCTTTACATTTGATATGCCTTCTTGATTTGCACACATGCGGTATAGGTGTAATGAAAGAGTCATTTTAGTGAAGTCAAATTATTGCTACTGGTATTTATTTTGAAACTTCATCAATATAACAGGTGATAAAGTTTGTGCTCATCCATCTCTGGATAACTCCAGTCGTCTTTTGAGAATCATACGAAGCAAGGGTGCAGATGTGCTGTATGTTGGTGACCCTTTACTCCTTCAGTACACAAGTAATGTAAAGGAAGCATTTCATTAATAAAGAGCATCTTTGAGAAGTACATGATAAATTTGCACTTTTATTAACTTTCATTCCAGGTTTTGATTACATCAATCAGACAAGTCAATGAATTATTTTGGTCGATGACAGGAGTATTGGGATTTTCAGTTTTGTGGTTTTTGCCATTTTTTTGATTGGTTTTTTTGGTTTTTGGGTTTTGGTGTTCTTTGCAGTTTGCGGATTTTCTGTTTTTTGGCATTTGGTTTTTGTCAAATACAATTTTTGGATTTGGTATTCAATGTGGTTTTTGGTTTTACCTATTTGGGTTTCAGTTTCTCTGTGATCTACCTCCACTAATGCAAGAGTTTCAGCCAAGTCCATATCATTTACAAATACTTAATTTTAATTATTCTAGTTTACTCTGTAGGCTCTACTTGTCACCACCCCATCACATTGATTAGGGATTTGATAACTGGGATGTGAAAATTTATTGGTTTTGCATACAGTTTTCCATTTTGATCCAATTTTTTTGTGGCTTTGCAGTTTTGGATGATTTTTCTACAGTTTTGTGGTTTCTAATAGACCGCCATGCCCCCCTTGTAGATGGTTATCTGGCAAAAAAAGGGGGTTGATTTCCAAAGAAACTGCGATGCTGAATTGGTGGGGGATATTACAAGATTATTTGGTTCATAGTCTCCTCTACTAACTATGTTTGGTTCTATCAACTGAGTTTATGAAGTAAATTGACAGCCATAAAGAGTTTCTAAAGCTGATATTTTGTAGCCTTAGCTTAGGGCATGAAAGAGTACTTATTCTGAGGTTTTGTCTTATTTACTTTCAGTTGGAGTGATCAATTATCTACCTCGAAGTTATCTTCTTCCCATGGAAATTCCAAACATGCTAGAGATGTTTTTAATGTATCCTTTTCAACATATCACTCAAAATTGTAATATGGCTTTTTTGTGCATGATTGGGTGAACTGTTCCAACATTTAACGGCTTCCAAGGTGAAGAAGCATGTCTGTAGAAAAAGTAGTCAGAGAAGTCTCAAATTTAAAGATTCTGAGAATAGATAGAGAAAGGTGATTAGAAACCCACTGAATACTGAAACACCCCAAAAACTTTTAGTAGGGCTTCATTCTCAATGTTTTCATATCTGTTTCTCAAATAATACAAAAACCTTTTGCTAATTTGTTTAGTGCAAAAAGAGGTTTTATTTAACTGGATTTATTTTCTTGGAAAATTGTATCTATTGAAGTAAAATTACAGTACATGTCCAGAACACAAAAGTTGATGTTCTGGGAGGTGATCTTATTGCAGTTTCTTCTCTTGCCAGGAGTGGCACAGAACTCAGTAATCACTCAGTTTCATGAAATTTAGTTTGTACTGAAATGCAGTTGTTAGTATTACTGTCAATTTATTGTTTTCAGCTCTGAATTTGTCGCTGTTCTGTATAATATGCATGATGCAACAAGAGTGTTTCCTTGACTTCATGAAGATATTTGGTTTCTTTATCTGGTGCTTTAGCATTGCTTAACATGGTTCCTTGTTATTCACTGGATGGTCAGTGGGCATTATTTGCTCTTGTGGACCACACACTTACATCATTTATACCAAATGAAGATCAGAGGAACATGTTGTGTAATATCATTCTCACGCTAGGAACTCTGTTGCTGGCAGCCAACATAACACTGGCTTTGTGGACATTAGGAAGTGCATAGACAGTGAAAAGCAATTTTCATTTCTCCATTCATCTGTGTACAAGACAGTTGCCAGAAGATTTGTCAAGAACAGTCTTCATGTTTCATAGAAATAATTGCTTGACAATGGACATCTGAAGGGAAACTGTCTTTCTGAGAGTTAAAGAACTGGAAAAGAACTTTGAAAAAAAAAAAAAACAGATAAGATGATTACCTGAGGAGAAATATTATGCACTTGTTAACTCACTGAAGGGCCAGACAGGAAAGTATTTGGCTTGAGATCAAGAAGTCTTTGTATCATGACTGAGTGCCAAAAATTTCCTCATGTGGCCCAACCAGATTCATTCATTAGCTATTTCATCATATGAACACCAAGTTTTTAAAAAATTTGAAATCATGTTTGAAGGTTACATTAATTTATGTAAGATGGGCACATGCTGGATGGCTACAAAAGAGGTTTATCTCTTGGAGTCAGATTTCATTGAAAAATGCAATCTATCTTCTCATTTTAGACTTTTTTCTTTTAAGGTTAACTCCACCTTTTACATTATGTTCTTGGAAAATGTATCAGATTTGTGAAAGTGCAGGGACTAGTTGGCCTTTTTTGTCATGGCACTCCTGAAACTGTTCAGATATTCACTCATCAGTAGTCCTTATGGTTTTCCACAGGATTGCCTGAGTGGGGCTGTACCAGTCATTTGACATTTGAGCATATTTACGTACCACCTGGTGGGCTAAATGTGTATAAAGGCTTTCTGATTGAAAATGTGTACTATGCAGATGGTTAAAAATCTAGAGTTCTCCTTTGTAGAGTCTTCAACTGGCAAATTTGTCTCTACTTCTGTCAGAGATCAACATTTCTTCCACTCGGAATTCTGTGTTGGGGAGTACCTTGAATGTTCATAATTTCTAATGCAGGGTTCAAACTTGGGTGATATTTCACAGATAATTTAAGCTGGGTATATTAAGAGATGTGAAGTCTAAAAGTGAAGGTATATGATGTACCATCAATATTGGGGGTCAGACTTGATCAATAAAATGAAATTTAGTCATTTGCTTTGGATACAATTTGGATACTAATAACAAAAAAAAATTAACAAAGCTAGTCTGCTTTGTACCTTTTTCTTTTCTTCTTGTAATCTCAACAAAAGGTTTCAGTGTCTCAATTGTCAGAATCTTTGTCATTATGAAATACCACTACATAATTTACTCAGCTACATGTGATCAAGCCCTTAACTTGTCTTATCAACCTGAGTTTCAGTGTATAACAGGTCAGCCTTGATACCTTTCTTTCATCTGTAACTCATCCAAAAGTAAAGTCATCTCACAAATTCAAAAATATTTATTAATTAATTCGAATATTATTCAAATATTTTCAAATTATACTACACCTACCTTGAAAGTAGCCTTTCCACTTAGACACTCTTTGGTCCTAACTACACACGAGTGTTGGCTTCCTAAAGAGTGACTGTGCGGCAGGCTACTTAGAAATGGAAAATTAGCAAATATTAAATAGTAATTATTGATAGGATCAAGTTGTTTAATAAATATACCATCCTGATAAATGGATGGAAACTGGTGATTGAAATTAATTCAGTGTTGTATATTAGTTCTTCAAAATGTTTTCATATTGTCTCCTGACTCAAGGTTTTACATAAAAATTTATTTGCATTTTCGGTCGTGTAAACATTTTTTCATAAAAAATATTCGTTATCGTTGGTATTTAGGTAATTGCCTCGACTTTGTGAAGCGGGAAAATAGGTCAGGTGACAAGGGTTTAAAAAGAAAGATTCTCTCATAACATTTTTTATTGAAATTTTGTGGGTCATCGAGGAAATGTAGCAAAGCAAACTGAGGAAAATGTTGTAGACACTAACTCTATCTTGTTAATTACATTATAGTTTCAGCCCACCAAGATTAACCATGGACACCACAAATCACATAATCTAGTGCAAGTAACTCTGGATGCTTAATCCCTGGCTGATCTTTACCTTAACGAAGCCCTGTCATCCACAGGAGTGAATCAAAAATCAATAGTAAAGTTCTGCTGAAGAGTTTCCTCTAGGCTGGAAATTATCAGAAGGCTTTAAAAGCAAACATTTTGGAAAGAACTATTTCAGTCACTTGAAAGGATGCATAGAGAAAAAAGCCTTAGTGACTTTTGATAATTTTTTGTATCCCCTTGTGACAATGGGATGTCACAAGGGGATATGTCATATCAATGTCACATCAAAAGAAACTTAGAGCTGTATTCCAGACATCCAAGCAATTAATATAAAAATCATAGAATGATTTGAATTAAGTAACCTTTAAAAAATGGGCTTTCTTGGATTGAAATAGAATGGCTCATCTTTATATATGTTTTGCAACTACAGAAAATATGGTAAGGCATAACCAAGTCACAAGAATAACTTGCAGTAATGTTACTTTTTTTAATTGCATATTAAGCATATCATTCATTCCCTCAAACATTAACTGAATAATAGTAAGATCTAATATATACATAACAAGTTGCTGTGGTTTTCTCTATGAAAGTAATTATCCTTAGAACAGTTTCTTTTCAGAAAAAAAGGCTATCAAAGTACCAAAACACCTTGTAAATACGAAAAGAGTTTATATACATGTATTTGAAATTCTCTTCATAAAAGAACACCAGTTTCTCATTTGAAATGTTCAAAAATTAACAAGAGGCAGATGAACTTCAAAGACCAAATTATTGAGAACAGTCAGTAATGAGATTTAATCTTGTTCAGCGGCAGCATCTTCTGCAGGTTCAGAATCTTTTGGCACTGATTCAGCTGGTGTGTCAGCAGTGGGAGCTTGTTCACTGCCCGCATCCTCTCCAGCAACACTATCCTCCTCAGGTTTATCAGCTGTTTCTCTCCCATCACCTTCTGCTGCACCATCCTTGTCACCCTGTTCTCCTGCTTCCTCTGCCTTAGCCTCTGTTACTGCTTTGGCTGCAATCTCTTCAGCTTTTTTTCTTTCTTCTGCTGCCCTGGCTGCTGCCTCTTGCTCTACAGCTAACCTTCCTGTCTCCTCAAGCTTATAATATACTTCAAAGCGCTTTTTGACAACATCTCGAATGATTGCTAGAAAGTGAAAATAGGACAGTATAAGAATCAATTAATACCTTTTTGAAATGCTTTCTTCTATGTCTTGACAAAGAACTTCTAATTCTAATCTAATTATAATCATTTGCTTTTACTGAAATTTTGCTGTGAAATCTTTCTTCACATGTCATGTATTTTAAATTTCAGCAACACAATTACTAATGATCTCCACTCAACTTCTATTCATTCCCATACTGCTGGTCAAAAATCGGATAAAATTAAAGTTACTCAATGGTAAGAGTTATTTTAAACTGTTTGACGATACTGTTGTCCAAGCAAAGTTAGAAACACCAGTACTATTTATTGTAAATGATAAAGATCCATCAGTACTTACCATCAAGGACAGTTCTTGCGACAACACTTTGATTTAATTCACCCTCAACTTTTTCCAACAACCATGGCATAAAGTATGTTTCTACATCTGTAAAGGTAAAATATTTCTTTACTGAAAATATCACTTGCACCTTTTGAACAGCAACCAAAGACAAATGGCCTTACAACCAATGATAATGACAAAAGAGGTAACCAAAGTTCTTTTTTTTTACTTTACCTCTTTCCACTGGATCGTAGAAATATCCATTTTCATTGAGTGAACCAAACACAGAAGGTACTAGATCCGCAAGGTAACTCTGTATGTTAGAAAACAAAACATTTCGTATTCAGATGAGATATGACTTAATTTAGTAGGCACATTTCAGATCATACTTTAAAGCGGCTTGATTATTCAAAGAAATTCATAACTATGCTAAGAACTGAATTGATGGTATTGAAGAAAGCAAATACCAAAATACCAAAGGGTTGCCGGTTAGGATTCAGTTCTTGTTAAAAACAACATCAAGTTTTAAATATTAAGTTCAGGCCTGGAAAATTCTTGTTCTGCTTTATCAAAGAAAGACTGACTATAAGTAACAAAATGGTGAAGTTCCCAAATTTTACTCACCTGAGCAAAGGCACGTGCTGATATTTTTTGACCAGTTTCTCTTTCTTTTCTTAATACTTCAGCCTGTTGTTTCATTCTCCGCTCTTTCTCTTCTCTGTGCCGTCTTTCTTGTTCTTCTAATCTTTGTGTCTCAACGAGTTCAGCATTTCTGAGTTCCTTGAACCGCCTCTGTTGGGCTCGAAGATTTGAGAGTTCTTCCTCCTCCATCACTTCTAGAAGAGCCTGTTCGACTGTTTTACCAACAAGCACCTCTAGGATTGGTTTTACCTCGATGTCAAAATCGAACAACTGTAGAAACAAAAAAACAATATTCTAGAATGAGTTGAAAATTCAAAGACAAAGTGCTCTCAGCAACAGGTGTACTGAAACCTTTTAATTTTAATTACAAATTTCTACTGGCAGCAAGAAAAAATATTGCCTTGTAGATATTTCCCCTGCCATTTACTTCTCCTTTAAATTGTAGTCAAAAATAGTGTGATCTGCTCATGAAGCAAACATTAAATAAACACAAAATTTTTGGAGTAATGTACAATCTCAAATGCACCACTTCATGTAAAGTATACTGTATATTACATGCTCTGATTCTTCTAAGCACTGATCATGATAGAAGTTATCATGTGTGTGTAAGGTAAATCAAACCCCTTAGACAACAACTAGAATGTAACCAAAATAGCGAAAACCTACTTCTCCTTCCAAAATTTGAGTTGCGACATCTACACCACTTTTTGCAGGTATAAACAGAGGAGAAGGAGGTCTGTCAAGAAATGCATCAGTCTGTGTTTCCACATCAGCTTCTTCAACTCTGTCACTCAATTCCTCCAAATAAAGCTCAGTTTGTACATCAATATGTTTCCTTCCTTCAACAGGCTCTGGTGATCTTGGTTTCAACTGTGCCTTGGCACGTCTTCTGGCAATAGCTCTCCGCCTTGCTTCTTGTTGTCTCTGAATTTCTATGGGATCTGGTTGTGCTGTCTGTAAACCACAAAATGCACGTTTCAAATTTTGACTGACTACCACTTTTGCACCAACAATGATAATTAAGGATGACTTTTATTGTGTGCAGCAGAGAGAATTTAACAGATATCTTGATGAAACAAGTTCATTATCAATAGAGGTAGAATTAGCATAGTGAGTTGGTAACATGGGTGTACAAATTAAAATTTTATTTTGGGTTTGTATGTTATCTAAAGTATGTTTAAATGGTTTTAGAAAGATTTCCATATAACCCCATACATTAATTATGCATTCCATATCATAAACACCAAATATAAAGGTTTCTTTGCAACACTCTATACATAATTAATGCATGGGGTCATATGAAAATCTTGTCATAGTTTTTGCCCCCCTCCCCCCCTGAGATTTCTAAAGTTTCTATCCAACGGAGCAACAAAAAACTAAAGACTTCTGCAAATATTAACGATTCACTGCATTCCAAAAAAACTTACCGCTGGTAGAGTCTTTTGAGCATAAGTGTTACCCCTAACAATTCTCCGATCGTACATGATATTTCCGTAAGGTGTTGGACTCTCATTTCTGAAAAGCGACAAAAGAATTTAGTCTATTTGACTACAACAATCAAAGTCATCGCTACTTCTAAAATTTCAATATGCAAGTGTTCACCCTAACTAATTCACAAATAAAAAATCACAATACACTATGGCAAGTTAATACACGTGACATATAAAAAGTACCTGAGCAATAGTGAATACTGCGTTTATTTATGGATTGCTTTCGTTACGGCTAAACCTTTTAAGAATTACATTTTAAGAGGCGATACCAAGAAAAGCTCTGTTTTTCTATACATGATACACGCAATCTTGCGGTACACGTCGATATCGCAAACAGTAGTTTTTTCGGTAAAAGACGTGTTGAATTAAATTGAAGTTTGATATTGAAATCGATTTTTCACTGTTACATATCGATGTATGGTGGACAAGATTGTTATTTATAATCTGTGTCTCGCGATAGATATACTTGCTGGAAACTAGAATACGTAAACTACTTCACAAGTAAAAGGATTCGTCAGCACTTACTCTTGGGTTAGTGGATCCCGATATTTTTTTCTTTGTTGAACAGGTCGAGGTTGACTTGCAAATGTGTACGTTCTGGAGCCATCTCCTTTCTGAGCGACAACGGCCGTCATTTCGTACTGTTTTTAACACTCGGTTAACGATTTCAACTAACAGGAATAATTTGAAGCGGAAATATCGGTCGAGATAACCTTACGATATTAAAAACTCGATCAATAAATCTCTCTCGTTTTCAAAATCACCTAAACAACATGGCGTTGCCAATGATTCTGTTTGGAGGGAACAATACGTCACAGTTGTCATAACAATGACCATCGCGATAACTAAGGCGTTGCGACATTTAAACTAGGTTTTGATTGGTCACAAGGAGTTGGCTAATAAACCAATTAGAAATCAGTTTAGATATGTTGATTATAATTCAATTATGGCGGACGCGATGAGACCTTCTGGAAGCAATGAACTTGATCATCCAGAAGTTCTTACGCGAGAGCGACTCTTAGACATTTTGTGCGATAGATCTATACCTCGTGAAGATCTTATATGTTTAGAAAAAGGTGATCTTGTCCAGATCTTTTATAAATATGTCACCCCTTTACCTCAAAGGCTTCATCAACTTCGTCGAGCAAGAAGACGGCAGCTTCCTTGTGGTGAACAAACTGTTGCTTCCAATGGGAAAACGTCGACAATAATTCGACCAACGAAGAGGTAAGAAGCTCTGTACCAAAATAATTATTTTCAAATCAATTCTTAGTGTGGTGCAACTCTCTTAAAATCGAGTCCACTTGTTTTGATGTGACGTGCTTGCAGGGGGATGGATGGACTAAAACGAAAAATTTTGATAGGCAACGTGCAATATGTATGGCAGGTAGAAAGGATCTTTATTTTTTTTTTAAAGCGTTATCGTTTTGATTTTCGTCTGTCTCAAACCTGATACTAATCAGTATTTACATCATTAGTTTGTTGATAAAATCTTTACTAAAGATCATCCTAAGGAATATTTATTTCCCGGAAGTAAGTGTGTGTGTCTACATGTCTTTTTTCATTTCCCATACGTGTATATGTGACATAATCAAGTAAGTAAGTAAGCGACCAAATTTGGACAGAATATGAAGAGATGAAGAAACTGAAAGGGACCTTAACAAGTCCCTAGTCAGGGAACTAGACATCGTTGAAGTTAGGCAATTAAAAAGTTTCAAGTTCTTGTAAATTCAGTTGGGAAAGGAATTAAATTGGTAACCTCAATTTCTTCACGGTGATGAAAGGAAGGACAGTAAACAAGCTAAAAGCCTCTTGACATCAGTATTTTATGTTAGAAGTGTACAAATAAATTTTGAAAAATAAATTCAGCTACTTAATATTGTTGTGTCCTCTTAAATATAGTGATATGAATTAACATCATTGTACTTTTCAATCAAAATTTTTAGAAAATCTCATGAAAAATTAACCACAAGACCCATCAAGATCTCAAGAACAGAGCACAGTAACAGTATTAAAATCAACAGAAGTCCAAAATCTTTTGGCTCAACTAGCAATGGAGTGAACTCTGTATCCATTCATACAACATCTCCAACTATGGACATTACTTCTGATCATGAAGGAAGAGCACAAAATGAATCAATCAAACCAAAGGTGGTAAAACTGAACAGAAAAACTTTAGGGCTTCATGTTGACAAATCATTTGAACATCAACAGTCAAAGAATGAGTCAAATTCAAGTTTTAATGGAGGGGCACAAAAGGTAAAAGAATATATATTGCAACCATTTTGCCAAGGAATTTCTAAATGATATTTTAAGCCTATCTCAAAGTGATTGAGTTCTTGTCGTAAGATTTATTGCAAGCAATTTATATAATTATTGACATTGCCTATCCTAGCAGTATGCAGGACATGTATTTACCGTTCGTCGTTTTTGCCTCAATTTTTTTAAGAAGTTCAACAAAACCTATCATTTTACTTACTTTACTGCTGATTTACTTTTATTATAAGCTGCTATCTATTTATATGACCATTACAGTGTCCAACTAGAAAGCTTTTGCTACTTTGGACACCATGCACCTCTCAAACTTATCTTTATGGCCAAATATTACTTTTATTCTTATCTCTCTCTCCTATTTTTCATATAAATATTAACTTCCAGTAATAGTGTGAAATAAATAAAAGGTCAAATTTCAAAAGTTCAAAGTTCAATAAAACTTCTTTACAAGCCATGCTCACCATAGAGTCTCTGCGGCTCAGTGGTAGAGCATCAGAGTGTGGAATCCGAAGGTCTGAGGTCAATTCCTCATGGGGACTCCAAATTTTTTCTTCGTCCCATGCTTGTGACAAGACAAAAAATCTCTCTCTATTTCTTCATTGGGCTCAAAACTTACCTTCTTTCTTATTCTATTTAGAAAACAATTTATTGCTTAGCAATCTTCCTCCATACTATACTCTTCATATTTAAATAACCAGCAATTCTCAGTATATCATTTTACCTATTTTTTAGACATTTATGATTATTTATTGAACCTAAGGGGGTAATTATTTATTTGGCAGTTTTTAATTTTAGCCTTTTGAGGAGATAGAATTAAAATTTTAGATGACAGCTGTAATTAGTAAAATCTGTTTTTAGGGGATGAAAGTGTGCCACATAAAAGCTAAGATTTAATTTTGAAGCAGATTGTATAATTTCTGTTTGATTTGTTGCTTTGCAGGAAGTTTCTGCCTCCTCAACATCTGGTGATTCTGGCTCAGATGTCAATGATAGTAAATCTGGAAGCACAAAAAGAAAATTTGAGAAAGTAGCTGTCACATGGCCTTAAAACATTTAAATTTAGGTGAACTAGTCCTTATCATTGTGCTATGCAAATAATACATATTCAGTTGATAATATTTAAAGCTTTGTAAAAGCTGTATGAATTGACAAAAAACAGAATGTAATTTCAATTCACTCAAAAAGAGTTATTAATTAAAGATCGAATTGTTTACCTTCATGCTACAAGTTTTGATCTTTTATACTTTATATAAATGTCATAGATCTATTAGATGTTATTTTTTTGTGATTTTGTTACAATTGTATCATCATTTATCAACTTTTGAATATTTTGAAATGTGAGACAGCCAAGAAATGTGAAACACGGACTAGTAAAACGCGGACTAGTAAAACGCGGACTAGTAAAACGCGGACTAGTAAAATGAGGACTAGTAAAACGCGGACTAGTAAAACGCGGACTAGTAAAACGCGGACTAGTAAAATGCTGACTAGTAAAACGCTGACTAGTAAAACGTGGACTTAACAACAACAACAACAACAAAAAACGATTTCATATGAAGGCGATCACAAGACTTAATGGTGAGCCAATTCAGTGAGTGACAGTCCTTGTTTGACCTTTAAGCTACAAATGGGTTTGACATGCGCCAGATACAAACGATTTTATAAGTTTAGGCTAACAAAGAAAGAATTTTATTCAGCAGCAGTTCAAAATCTTAAAATACACTTTCGTCGTAAATTTCACGGCAGAAACGCGGGAATTCGATGAATAAAAGTCGCATTAAATCTCCTTGTATCTAGGTGGAAAGAGTCTCATTGACTTCAGCTTTTCGGTGGAAGAAACACGAAAATTGTTTTTTGTTTTACTAGTCTGCATTTTACTAGTCCGCGTTTTACTAGTCCGCGTATTACCAGTCCACTCCAGTCCACGAAATACCATATGCCCTTTCTGAATGCTTCACTGAAGCTTGAAAGTGCACGGAATGTTTTTTTTTTCTTTTTCTTTTAATGCAAGAAATTGCCATCCCTAGTCCATGCTTTTGTTGAGAATTTTACAACTGAGAATCATCACCAAGTTTTGTGAGTGATTGTGTAAATGTGTACTTGATGGCAATATGACTTAAGTTATGTGCTCAAAACAGACTGCAAAAATTAGGCCTTTTATACTTATGTAGAATGTGTTTGGTTTGATGGTCACAGGTTGGAGAAGGAAAATCCAGGGAAAACTAATTTCATTCCTTGTATTTTTTTTTAATGGGATATTAATATATTTTTGTTGGCGAGGCGCCCTCCAGTTGATGTTTCAGTCATTTCCATCTTATAAATATTAAATTATTCCACTTTTGGATGAAAGAAACTGGTGACCAAGATTGTGCTTTGCGACCTGGCTCACCCCTTCCCATTCCGTTTGGCCTCCCCTGATATCAGGCTCGCATGTGTAGGTCGGCCTTTCTCTTTGCAGCTCCGACATGGGGTTTGAAAAGGTAAAGGCGAAGAATAAATTGACGATGTTCTCCCTTACGATCGCCTCTTAAATTAAACTAATACGGAAGTATATTAACTATTGTATTCATTCTTCTATTGACTGGTCTACTTTTGTGATATTAAGTCAAAATGCCCGAGAATTACCCACTACTAGAGAAACAATCTTTGGCGAACATGTGGGAAATAATTTGTCGTAAATCATAACAAAGCTATTTTAACCGTAACTTGTGGGTATAAATTTGAAACTGCCCTAATATTCAATTGCAGCCAATTGTCATCGACGCTTCAGGCCATTTGTTAGGCCGGTTAGCATCCACGATCGCAAAGAGCCTTCTAACAGGTAAGTGGTACTCGCAACCACAGTTAAGAGTACTTCTGCTACCTTGGTGAATATTTCACGAAAGCAAGTCTTGAAAACAAGGCAAGATATTACTACATTGTTCAGCTGAGGGTCATTGTCGGCTTTGAGCATGGTAAAAATCAATTGAAGTCGATTGAAAACCTTAATTATGTCTAGACTTCTCTATTTTCTAGTGGGAGTCATGTACTAGTTTACTTTGTTATATATTTGGAAATTTAGTAAGCAATTGTAAGCCAGAAAAGTAAAACTGATTGAAAGGAAGTGTTAAATTTATTTGCATGAAGTGTTGTTTTAAATGATTCCTTAAACATGTTTCTGCCTGGTCAACAGTGTGCAATTGGTGTACTCACAAATCTTCTAGAAAATTTGTCTACCGTGGTGTTGCCAGTTCCATTTAGAATTGTACTTACACCCCCATACTTCCAACAAATAATGGAACCTCATTCAGCACACCTTTCTAAGCATACTCCCAAAATATTTCGATAACTTTGATTGATAACTTCAATTTTTAGTAGGAGTCGTTGTCCATTGATTTTACTGTGTAATGACCCAAAGAACAAATGACATTTCATTGTGAGTTCCCAGACTAAACCTGTGTCTTTTTGCCCAGGGCAAAGAATAGTTGTTGTACGCTGTGAACAAGTAAACATCAGTGGCAGCTTCTTCAGGAACAAGTGTAAGTTGTATTTGCGTTACAGTAATTCTGAGTATAGTTTTAATATCAATGCATTTTCTCCAAATCATCTCATGGCAATAGATTATACGACAAATATATTTGGTTGGCAAACTTTTGAAAAGAAGCATGTTTGGAACTGTCTTTGCTATGAAACAATCCTCTTTGCTTACGAGCAGATGGGCACAAACAGGTTACTAGATTCCAACTCTACTATTCAAGGTCACCTCTAACTTCCCTTTTATGCAAGTCCTAAATACTTTACACTTCATCATAAAATGTGTTATTAGGTCTCTCAGTTAGTGTGTGTGCTACTAATGGTGAATTTAGTGGGCCTTATTTCACTCTAAGGCCCACTAAATTCAAAAGTTTGTTTGAATTGAAATCTACCCCCTCTATTTTAACCCAAAGATAGAATAAACATCGGACTAACCTCATTTTCTAGGTCCATATTGCTAGTTAACCAAACCTTGTTTTATTCTGCTCTGATTTAAGGCCTAAGGGCTTCACTCTTGGGCCATAATCAAATTGGAAAAAACTTGGTCTGTAACTTACAGTATAGAACTTAAAGTAACAGAAGGAAGACCCTCAATTCACCAGCGTATGTTTCTGTTAGAAATTGATCAGTAACTCTTAAGTTGTACAGAGTGGACATTATAACTTCTATGTATCCCCTGATATGAAATAGCTTTGTATGCCATAATAGCTGGGGTTTTTTGCTAATTTTTTTTGTAGCAGATGACAGAGTTAGCCAAAATAGTGGACAGTCTTAAGATCATCCTAGTTGGCAATTGATTGCTTGTTAAGTCAAAGTAGAAAGTGATTCACAAAAGGAAAAAAAATTCCCACTAAGGTCTATTTCAAAGGATTTTGCAGTGCACAGCATGAAAAAAGGATGTTTTATCACCAGTCATAGCTAGTGGCTTTGAGTAAAAATTCATTTCTATTGGCCCTATGTATTTGAACAAATTTAGTATTTGAACAAATATGATGTCAAAATATCTGAATATTCTGCTCTTATTAAGTTATGAGAATGATTGACTTTATGTCCTGATGTTTGTTTTCAGTGAAGTATCTTGATTTCCTTCGCAAGAGAACTAACACCAAACCAAGCAGGGGACCTTTTCATTTCCGTGCTCCAAGCAGAATTGTATGGAGAACCGTAAGAGGTAAATTTACATTTTTGGTTACTAAGACTACCTTTAAAGTCACTCCTGTTTTATCCATGGATTAATAGTTTGTTGGCTTGCTATAGAGAGAATTATTCAGAGTAACAATACAAAATTTGCGTTAGCAAATACTTAAGTTGAGCTTATACCTGGTATTTGTGTAGGAATGATCCCACACAAGAACAAGAGAGGAACAGAGGCAATGAACCGTCTAAAAGTATTTGATGGTGTGCCTCCTCCGCATGACAAGGTAAGTTACATTGCTCATACTGTCCTATAACAGTAAGATGTTGTCAACATCCAGACGGATTATCTTCTCTATGCTACCCAAAATAAGATTATTATCATAGCGATTGTTGCCGTCATAAATGGCTAATGTGGTACAAAATGAGAAGTTATAGTATTTTGATTTGTGGAAGAATTTAAGAATTTTTTTCCCTTTTTCCCTAAGCAGCCTTTTTTTTATACCATGTTGTTACAATTATACATTGCCAGCTGCTCAAGTTGATCCGACATCCGTTTGTTTTTTTACTATAATCATTTTGTAGGAAAAGAGAATGGTGGTGCCTTCAGCTCTGAGAGTTGTCCGTCTCAAGCCAGGAAGGAAGGTAAGTTACTCTGGTGCACTGAAAGTGAGTTGTCACAGGTCAGGAAATGGTCAGGGAAAAAGGAGACAAAATTCTTTAACCCATTAATGGCCACAGCTTTTGTGGAAAACTGTGTTTTGAAGCTAGTCGAGCAGATTTCAGGTCACTGTTGTGGTTTTAAAAGCTCAAACTTACCAAAAACCCCTTGACAGCCTTTCGATCCAAATGCAAAATGGCAGCCTGAAAATCTCAGGCACGCGCAGAAAGCAAAATTTCGACAGTTTTTGGGTTGAAAAGTAATGTCCCACTTACGACTTTTACTTTTCTCACTTTCTCCTGCCCATTTTTTCCCCTCTCCTTGCCTGAAGTTTCTCCTCACTTGCTGGAAATTTAGTAGGCTTGATTTTGGTGTAGAGATTTTTCAGAAACTTCGCATTATTTTCAAACCACATGCTCAGAAAGGTAGGTGGGTAATGGAACAAGATTTTTGTGCAGATTTTCAGGTCAAAGTTACATGGTTTTTTGGCTATTTCTCCAATCTCCTTCACTCAATTGCACTCATTCTAGTATCGTTTGTAAGATATTTTCAACCTGTTCAAGTACATGCTCAAATTCGTACTCCAGGGTTAAAAGTGATGACGTCACAAGGCGTAGAAAGGGTGTGGGTCCCCATGGGCGCATACAGGCCCACTGGACGTCAATAGGTTAAGGTCAAGGGAAGTTTGGGAATATTAATTGGAGTCTGGAAAAATCATAACACAGTTGAACCTGTATTAAGGGGGCACCATATTAAGCAGAACTGTAAATAGAGGATATTACATGGCCGTGCAGAGAAATGAAATGTCTCTTGAGTGTTGAAAAATCTGAAATATTTATATCATATAAATCATTTCACATAGCAACAGTGATCAGAAGATATATTTTTGTGCGAAAGCTCACTTGGTGTGTCATTGATGTTTATATAACAATGAGGTTTATGCATGGTTAGTGTTGTAGAAATGAGAGTCCCTTGCAAAATTTGGTAAAGGTCTAATTGTCTGGCTAGTTTTCATATATTTTTTAGACTTAATAATAATAATAAAGTCTTTATTAAGCATTCTAAACAACAAATGTGTCTAGTAGTCCTTTCAAAGAATATTTGAAATTGTTAACCCACGATTTTAATACAAGGAACAGCAGGACCACCGTTGCTCTGCCAAAAGTGAGACTTGACTTTGCTCGGAAAAGTTTTTATTTTTTAGGAGCTTCAGCTTTTAATTTTTTACCTTTAAAAATCAAGTAAATTAGCAGTAGGGTACTATTTAAGGAGTCTTTGGATCAATTTCTTGTATAGGGCATTTAGTTAGTTGCGTAGTCATTCTTATCTTATTCTAGTTTTTATCCTTATGTTATGTTATTCAGACAGGACCCCATTGATAACAGTGCTCTTGCACTGAAGGGCTATCCTGTATAAATATTCGTTATTATTATTATGATATGAACTCAGCAAGTATAATTGCTTGCTTTAAGTGATTGATTTTGTATTTTCATACTTTAGTACTGTGTGTTGGGTAGACTGTCTCATGAGGTTGGCTGGAAGTACAAGGTTTGTTGTCCTCTTGACATTTCAAAGTATAACAGTAACACCATTTAAACGTTTATACTCCCTCATACTCATTGCATGAACCTAGAGTAACATGAGTCATCAAATTCTGAATGTGGAGTTGATTTACACTTCTAAACCTGTTCATGGTCAATAATGCAGTCAATTCCACTCAATATGGGAAATTGCTTCTGTTAAAAATATCGCTGATGGTATTTCATTAACTGTGTGATGTTTGATAAGCAATTATGGTAAAAAGAGGTTTAAGTAGCTTAGAGTCTAGTGCCCTGTGTTAACAGTACTGATTCATACAGTGCAAAAACAACAACTTGGGCCATCCAGCAGTTTAGCGGGCAGAATACTTAATTTGGAGGGTTTCATGACATACAGTATTTATGTGGAATGGGTATTCAGTTAATGTTTGAACAAGTTGATGAACTGCTTTAAATAATTCTTAGATGGAGTTACATTTAGTTATGGAGATTGAAGATTGTGCTTTCCTAACCCTAAATTTGTTGAGGCACAAAGAAACAAATTATGTATTTTAATTCAGTGCATCTATGTTCTCAGGATGTCCTTGAAACCCTTGAAGAGAAGCGTAAAGCCAAAGCTGCTGTGTACTATGAACACAAGAAGAAAGTTGAGGTGAGATGCAGATTAAATCAGATCTATTTATCAACTGATCTAACTCCTTTAGTTTCAGTGGTGAAGAAGCACTACTATTCATCCTAACTATAACAATAAATTCTCAACTGAGAGATAATGAGAACAAAGAGAAATATCAAACGGGGTACTGTTTAAAACATCAAATTCCCAGAACCAACTTTTTAAGAAATGCATGGCTGATATTGAGGAGAATTGCTCTAAGATCTTGGGTAGTGGTAAGTTGAGTGAAGCTCTGTTTAACTTGCCCCCATTTTATTATTATTCATCATTCCACCAACAGTCTTACCTAGTTGATATTCAAGGTAATCTTGAATGTTGCTGGCTGGCCCCTCAGCAGAGTATAAGTCGTTCCATAACACTTTCCCTTTCCTTTTCTTTTCAGAAACTAAAACAGAAAGCCTTGCAGAACAAGGCTGAGGAGCTAAAGTCTGTGAATGAAGTGTTGGAAAACTATGGCTACTAATGTGGCCCTCTTGAGACAGCAGAAATAAAAATTCAACGTTCTTACCGTTTACTTCTTATTTTGATGGCTGTATTTTAGATTGCTTGGGAAAACAGCCAACTTCCCCTTCTGTACGTTTGATTTAGGTTTTTTTTTTTTCCTTTTTTCCCCGTTTTTTTTTTGGAGATTGGTGTCATTTCCACTTGCGCAAAAAAGGGAGACCTTAATATTCAACCTCTGCACAAGCTCCAGATCTGGATTAATTCAGTGGCAAAAAGTATAAAGCCACTGAAGGGAATGGGATTACCTTTGGCGTTTTGTCTTCCCATAATAACTTAAGGTCAAGCCTGCTTCTACTCAGCTTTTTATTGGCTCTTCGGCAAGAGCTTTCCTTCATATTTTTAACCCCTGAGCAATGCGAACGGGCGTGAGGTCTGCGAAGGGTCTTGACCTATTATGGCGACATGTTCTAAATCTTCCTGCGTGCCGAGAGACGCATGTCCTACCGCGCTCATAATTATTGAGGGCTAGCACGCAGGCTAACTCCTGCAGGCTATGATGGAGTATGACAAGGTAATTTTGATATGTCAACTGAGTTGAAAATGTAAGTTGGCCACCGTAAAGAGTTTTGAAGATTTCTTATATTTTAAATGTATGGGTAAGAAGCAGTCTATACTTAGCTTTCCACTTTTAGAGTGCTCCAGTTGACCAGTTCCCGGTCTTGTGTTGGATTTTTTATGTGCACTAGTGAAATCTAAACATCTCAACCCGACGAAATGTGTCGCGGAAAGCGGTTTAGTACTTCCACCGATAACAGAGCAAAACTGGGAAATTTAAAGGCTCCTCCTATCCTAAACCACCTTTCATAAGCCAAGTACTAGTTTTACGAGTGGGAAACTAAAAAGATGACCACGTTATCAGAGTTCACCTGGCTTAGCATTGTTGATGCGGAACAGCGCAAAAATCAGGAAATCAGTAGGAAGAAAGTGATTAGCTATTTGTCGTGTTGATGCGCAACTGTTAGTGCAGAAGAACTGAAGAGAGCAAGAAGTAGAGAGTAAGTCACGTCACAAAGGCGTTAACACTGATAATCCATGCGCGCGAGATATGAGGAGTGGGATTGAGACCGAGGTGATTGAGAAAGCCCTTGTGCGCCCGCGGTTTCGAATTACCGCGGCCTCTGATACTTGAGTACATTTGTTAAGTCACGAAGAAAAAGTATTACGGTTTGAGAAGACAACAGTCTTGCATAACGAATCGAAAATGGCACTTTTCAACCAAAGTCTTAGGAACCTAGCAAAGACAGGATTAAGTAAAAGGATTGCAGCTGCAGCCTATCACAAGAATGTAAGTTGTGCCTTTATCTTTAGCTTTTGGGAGCTAGATGCGGAGTGAAAAGTTAGTTTAGCGAGCTGTTTATAGCTCACGTGCCAATCGGACGTGATCATTAAATATTCTCTTTGCTCAAACCTACAAGGCCGTGATTAGATTTGTATTTGGTTAATCTTGTTGTTGAAACCAGCATTAAAAGGCTGCTATTTGAAGATACTCCATTGTTAAGGCGGAGAAAATAGATCCCGAAAGATTGTTTTTCGAGTTCTAAACGAGTCAACATCAAATCGTTTGGCTTATTTTTTGAGTCACGTTTTTATTCACGTTTGATGAAGTGCGTCTTTAAGTACCTCAAACCTTATTCCTCTAGAACTTTTCATAGGAATCCTTCATATGTAATGTACCTTCTACAGTTTCCTTTAAGTATGATGTGTCGTTGTAGTTTTTTTTTTTTCATGGTTAATTGCATCTTATGGCAAGATTTCCGTCTAACCCCATACTTCATTATGCATTCAGTTCTTGGATAAAGGAAAGCAGAGGCAAAACAACAGATTTCCTTTGGGACTACGGCTTTGTTTTTGATTGGTATGGGGTTATACGGAAATCTTTCCCATCAGAAGTTTTGGTGTATAGTATCGCTGAGTACTTTTACAAGTTGCATCATAAAAACAATGAGTATATGAAAATACTAAACGTCACTATGCTCCAAAACGTCTAAGAAGTTTTTTATTATGCAACAACCTGATTTTTTCTCTCCTCTTCTACAACCTCACGCAAGCATAGCCAACCTATTAAAAAGGGTTTTTTTACAGTTCAACATAACTAACTGTCTTAGTTTTCTGCATATAGAAACACATACAACCATGTCAGCTTTTAAATTTGTAACAATGGCCAATTTACAACCAAGTTTGTCTTACTTCTCTGCTGAAGCAGCACCACAATTTCTTTAGAAACTCACCCCCTTTATTCTTTGGTCTAAATAACTGCGCAATATCTTAGGATATTTGTACTTGATTTGTGCAGTTGGATAATTAATTATGACATCAACAGAGTGGGAGAACAAAGTTAATAAATTCTTATTTGAATCATGTATTGTGTTCTCCAAAATTTGTTTCTCTATAAGATCTTTTCTTTATTACCATCAAAGCTCTGATTCCCATTATTAAACCATAGTTTGAGACTGTTTTGTAGATGAAGAAACACCTCAGTTGCAAAACTGAAGTAGTACTGGTATCAGGTATTTTATTTCATTCTGTAAACTTGCATTGAGAGCATTTGCAAATGAGGTCTTTCCTTATTGATAATTAATTGGGCCTGGCAGTTTTTCTAATGTTGGCAAATAGAACTTCAGAAGGGTGAGATCATTTCCTCAAAAAGGATTCTGTCAAGATTTACCATACAGGCAGGTCTGACTCGTGGACTTTTCTTACACATCTTCATTTAACCTGTTCACCAGGTAATTGACCATTATGAAAACCCAAGGAATGTTGGATCCATGGATAAGGATGATGCCAGTGTTGGCACTGGACTTGTAGGTGCTCCAGCTTGTGGAGATGTTATGAAACTTCAGGTTTGTTTTTGATTTTTGTAAGTTCAAACAAATGTGAATTCTTAGACACACTGAGCAGCTGTCTGTAATCCAAAATTGTCATGGGAACACAACAGTACTGTACTGTCTTTGTTCAGAAGATATCTAAGATATATCTAAGCTCAAATCAGGAGTAAGAGAAAAATCGAGTTTCCAGATCTTCCCATCTGGAAGCCCGATTTTTCTCTTATATTAAAAATTGTTTATTTCATCTTTGAATCAGGAGTAGATCATTATAACTGAAAATGATGTTTTAAATTTTATTGTCAGCACAAAGAGTGCAGTAACACTAGTATCAAATGAGGTTGAAAGGGCTCTGCATGGCTCTCTGCATGGTGGCTTATAGTTTCTTTTGTTTTTGGTTGCAGTCAGTGAAATTCAGTGGGATGATTGAAATTTGTATACACCGAATGCAAATATGGTGTCCAATTTAAGTTGCCATTGTTCTGGACTCACTAGCCTCTCACACTTGTAGTAATCCTTTTGTGTTTCCACGTGAAGACGAGGCTAGTGAGTCCAGAACAATAGCAATTCCAATTGGACGCCATATTTGCATTCAGTGTATACGCCCTCACAATTGTTAAATTTGTTTCTAAAGAACTTTATAAGGAGTGATCAAGATGGAGAAAGCCTTGCAAAATGTTTCACAAGGAATGTATTAGTATTTGCGTGGTAAATTTAAACAGAGCTTATTCCTTCAGATCAGGGTTGATGAAAATGGTAAAATTGTGGATGCCAAGTTCAAGACATTTGGATGTGGTTCAGCCATTGCTTCAAGTTCCCTTGCCACTGAATGGGTGAAAGGAAAAACAGTAAGGACAACTGTTTGAATCAATGAACCATTTACGCCTTAACATCAAAATACATATTCCCCATACCATTTTTCATTCATTTCTGTATACATTTCCTTAGGAGCTGATCAAGAGCTTATTGAATTCCTAATAATTTCTTTTGTTCTCATGACCTTAATGTTTGATTTAAGGGCGATATTGTAGGGAGAAATTAGAGGCTGGTCACTCACTCTTAGGAGTCAGAGGGTTAAAATCAACTAACTGAACATTGGTGTTTGTCTTGGAGGTTGTAAAATAGTGATAACTAGGCTATTTTTCTTTCAAGCCACATCCTTTGTATGTTGTAGATATTTGATGTTCTTTTGTTCTAGATAACTGATGCTAAAGATATTAAGAACACAGAGATTGCGAAGGAGCTGTCTCTTCCACCTGTGAAACTTCACTGTTCAAGTAAGTTTGTGTTGCCACTGCTGCAGTAGATCCTTCATCTAAGCGCTATCTAGCCAACAAAAGTTAGTCACAAGAGTTCTTACCATGTCTGGCTTACCTTTATGTCAGTCTTAAAGGCACCCTACATCAGCTAACACTTCATTATGGATACCCTGAGTTGGCAAAGCAATTTTACACTTTCACTGACAATTAAATGACCTTTTCAATTTTGCAACTTGATGTTATGGAGAGCAGTGTTGCTACTATAGGAATTAGGGGGTGACATAATGGGTTAAGCCAATCATGAATTTTGTTTACTGGTTTATCAAAGGTGCAAACTGTAGCTATAGCCTCCAGTTAGCTCTTTCTGTTAGCATTTTTCACTTATCATGTTTGTTATATGTAGATCTTGGTAATCTTTATTAATCCTTTGGTTTCTTGTGCGTAAGGCATAGGGTGAGATCTTACAATATCTTAATGATAACCTGTGTTTTCATGGAAGGTCTTGTAGAAAGAAAAACCTTTGTTCATATTTTATGAAATAAGACTGTTGTACTTATTCTTTAAGGACTTGTGCAGGTTATTTAATGGACAAAGATTGCTTCTTATTTTAGTGCTTGCAGAGGATGCTATCAAGGCTGCACTGAATGATTACAAAATCAAACAAGAATCGCTTACAAAAAATCAGAAACAGTGAATGTTGAAGAAAACATTTCAACTCATCTAAGTTACTGCTGGAGAATCAACTGGCTATGTTATCAGCTTGGAATAAGTGTTAACCACTAGTTTTCTGTTGTATTTTGTGGACTGCAAGATGTCACGAATGAACAAAATCAACATGGCAGCTTGTCCTGTTTTCTTTGAGTGCATCACACTTTCAACAAAACTGGTTGACTTGGGATGGAAATGTAATAACTATTTTGAATTTTGAATAACAATAAGTTGGAGCTGTAGAGTTTTGTAAAAGTATACAGGATCTACTGTTAATTATTTAAAAATACTCCCCCTCTTTATTTCTTATCCATAATCTTGGTAGTGATCAAAGGAAAAAAATTACTGGATTGCTAGAGAATTGTTATTACCTGAGTTAAGTGTCATTAGTGGCCAGAAATGGTCTTATTTTACAGAGATTGTAGCCCAAATTGTGTTGACCCAAAACATTGATGTTACAGATGCCACCAAAGCAAAATAATTATTTCTGTTCTACAAGGCAGGCTAACTAATAAAGTTCTTTTCTAATCCTTAATTGACGCCTTCATTTAAAGAATCAATTTTTATTGACCTCTTATATTTTAATGTGCATAAAGATTAATTTTCCTCTTGAAGAGAGCCCTTGTTTTCTATACATCTTCACTATTTGTTATTGATAATTAAATGCAGAAAAATGATATATCCGATGATGCATTAATCTCAACTTTATTATCAACATGATGATTGTAACACTGTGGGCACTCTTACTCTTTTGTATTTAATGCAGTCAGAGTGCCACTCAGTTTAAAAAGGAATTTCAAACTCATTCAGTCACAACAGGAATGTGTAACCTCTACAAGGTTAAAAGCTTCTAGTCACAAATAGTGGACACTTTCCCGTGTTCATTCGTAGATCTGCTTATCAAAAACATTTGGATATATCAACAAAGTTGAAATGGTAAATTGGCCACCGTAATGATTACGTTAGCCCTTCGCTCCGACGAAGGGCTAACGCTCGAAACGTCAGCTTTTGTAATCATTACGGTGGCCAATTTACCATTTCAACTTTGTTGATATATCCAAATTATTTCGTTACTCCCACCGACGCAGCCCCAAACAGTTTCTTTCGAAACTATCAGCCTTTTATCAAAAACATGTTTACTTCACTTACTTGCCCATGCTAATAGTAGTGTGTAACAGTTGTCAGATTCGCCACCTAATCAGTTGCAATAGGGCCTTGGAGAGTATTGCAGAAGGATTATTTGTTAAGTTATGGGTAGCTTTTAAGAGGATTTTTTCTTTCCAAATAAGTTTTTGTACAGTCTGTTTCCTGGTATGCACTCCAGTAGGTATCTGTTGTTTTGCCACTGTAAGTAACGGTAAGGAAAAATATTGTTGAAGCAGTTTTCTTTAATGACTTAAGTGGTGAGGGGATTTGTGAAGGTACTGAGAATTAAAAGATTGATAAAGTGCTTAGTAACCATCAAAATGACACTATCCACAAGGTTGTTTTTTGTACGTTAGCACAGTGGATAAATCCATTCTAATGTTTAAGCACAATAATCTCATTTCTCTTTGCTCTCTTGGTACATAATATCTGAGTTCAGCTCCAGGAATTTAAGATGGGTCACTGAGCAAAGCCCAGCAGTCCCACTTCCACCAGTTTCTGTAACTTTGCCCTCATTTCTGGAGTAGCTTTGTTAACTTCCCTGTAGAGGGACAGAAGTAAAATTATCAACATGAAGAACAGTTCATGATCATAACCCACAGACTTGGAGGTGAATATGACTGATATTCATTGCAAAAGTTTTCCACTAGATATGTTCCCATCACAGATGAAATGAATATTGTTGACTTGATTATCTACTGGAAGGGGGATAATTCTTGAAGTTAAGCTGCAAGTAATAGTTATCACCTACCAAATCTATAAGTAAATGTGTGGATTTTTACTGTAATTACTGAATACTGTGGGGAAACAGAATTTGAATTGAACTGTAGCTTTGGGGAGATCCCCCGTGGGATCTGTGTCACTTGAAAAATCTTACTGAGCCTCAAACAGTAAGCCAATAGTTGTAGCACAACTCACAATTGTGCTGCCTCCGGATTGTTTTTCATCATGGGTAATAATCTCTGTATTTGATGATCTTGAAGCACTTCCATCACTTCTGGGTCTGATAAAATATCTCTCATTTTGGCCTCATCCTCTGGGGAGGGGGGTACAGCAGTCTGTTGACTTGTTCTTGATCTCTCTGTCATGCCAATGTCACTTCCTTGAGCACCGTTTACTTTCTATTTTAAACAACTCAAAAAACAAAATTTAGCAATGTAAAGCAAAAGGAGTAAACAAGGAAAATTACACCTTACAGGGCTCAACACTAACTTTAAACTCACTTGCCAAGTGGCTGGGGCCACTTGTAAATATAGTAGTCACGTGCGCGCGAAGGTAATTAAGGCGAACAAGTCATTATTCATATTAGGATCTTTACGTAAGGGAGGAATGTCCCAGGAGAAAGTAGATCACCTTTTTAATGCTATAGTTTTACCAAATTTTTCTTATGCCCTGGCGATTTATGGTGCCTCAGACTCAGACCTTTCTATAATACAGAATTTTTTGGGCCGGTGTTTGAAAAGGAAGTCTATGTCCAAGAATGTAGATATCAGGGATTTGCTAGAGAAGCTGGACAAGGCACTACAAAAAAAGATCAAATGACCCCAAATGCCCTTATTTCCAATTTTTACCTAAGGAAAAGAACATGAGGTACAATATTAGAAATATATCAGTCTCTGTCCCTAGAATCCACACTGAAAGGTTTAAGAACGTTTTTAGTAATAGGATAATTTTTAAATATGACAGGTAATAGTTTCCCTTGTGTGTTTATGTTGTAACTTGGGATATGTGATTTTATCTTAAGAAATAAAGATTATGTAATGTTATTTGCCACTTGCCAAGTGGCTGAGGCCCATTTCTTGAAAGTCCCAGTAACTTAATGGACCAATAAAGCTGTTCTGTTTTCATTCAAGATGGGGATTTTAAAAGTTTTGAAAATGATACAATAAAACTATCAGCTAAAGAGCAAAAGGACTGTTTTGGGTGTCAGGACCTGTTTTCCTATCCTTTAAATTTTGATTTTAAAACATAGCTTTGGGCCTGTTAAGTTACCTTTTGAGAAATGGGCCCCAGGGACCTTAGTTCCTACTTCTGGTGTAGTACTATAATTATAGCAGTTCAACAGAATCACAAGGGAAGAGGTAACCTATCAATGACTAATTCCCATTTATAACATAACCAAAGTAAAGCGCGTGCTCTGATTGGTCAATTTAGCATCTCCCATTTGCCCATGGGTGTACGCTGCTGACGTGAGCAAATGCAAAGACTATTTTTCCGTGCGTGCTTGTTTTTTTCTGGTCATGTAAGATTTGTTAAATAAAAGGGAACTCTTTAGCTACAATGTATCAATGTTATGTTATAAAACAAATGGTACACACCACAGCGTACACTATTGAGTTATGGATGCACTTGGAAGGTTTGCTAAGCACTCAAGAAGCTAGAGTCGCTCTTGGCTTTCGCCTTGAGTGCCTCTTACGCCTCTTTCGTGCTTAGCAACCTCCCACGTGCATCCATAACTCAATAGTGTACGCTGTGGTGTGTACCATTTGTTAATTTACAGGGAGCCAGCATCAGATAACATTGATAAGGGGAGGGGGATGAGGAAGAGATCAGCTTTAATTTTGTAACAGGTAAAATAGTGAGATTTTTGCCAAGCATTGCTGTTAAAAAGATTTTGACAAAGAAAACATGTCTTATCTGTGCTCCAAAATTGATTCTGTCATGATTATTGGAATTGTTCTTTCTCTTAAATGTAACAAGAGTAGAGGAATATATACCAATAACAATCTACCCCTGCAATACACTTACGGCTTTAGCATAGGAATCTCCAAGAGCAGTGAAATAATCCCCTATCAGCCCACCAAACTCCTGCATGACTTTCTGCATTTCTGGGTCCTTTTGAAGCATGGACAATGCTTTCACAGGATCTGTTTCCACTTGTTCCAGAGCTGCTCTAAACTTAGGATCCATGAGCCTGTTTAATAGTGCAGGTTCATGCTGAACTATCTTCAAAAGATCCTCAGTAACCCAGTCTAGATTTTACAAATTAAAACAATTATTTAACAAGGAGAACACTGATTCATTACTTCAACCTAAATATAATTTCCATAGACCAGAAGTGTTCTCTGCAGTAACAGAAAGGTAACTTTCTACATTTGTTACTTACTAGTTAATGTTTACAATTTGTTGTGAATTTCTTTCCTTTTTAATAATGCAGCCCATCTTACCACTAGTTAATGTTTGCAAATTGTTAAGACTTCACTTCCTTTTTAATAACACAGCCTATCCTACCACTTGCTTTTGTTTCAGAAGATATTCACATACATGTACCCTTCCCACAGGAGCATCTTTTAGTTGAGTCCCCGATCCATTATCCAGAAAATTACATTTTAACATCATTCTTTAATTTGAACACTTTCAGGTAGATTTAAAGTCTTCCAGCCCCCTCAAAAATTTGATTGATCTTTGAATGAGTGGGTTTGGATATTTCCAGTAGCAAGGAATCAATAGTTTAACTCAATTTTTCTAATAAATGGGTGTCAATGGCGAATTAGTCAGCTGCCACCAAGAAAACCAAGACAGGAGCCAAGATAGTCTGTTGAGATTATTGGCAGGCAGCTAATGTGTTTTAAGCAGAAGTAAATTGCTGGAAACTGTTCTTTCTTTTTTAACCACTGAAGATTCCTTTTCTAAAAATAAGGAAGCTAATTTGGATAGATGCAAATAACTCAATAACAAAATTTTAAGACATTTTGCAAACTCTACACATGAACAAATGAAATTCCTCTTGGAACATGTTATTTCACAACCTCATTCCTCACCTCCCAATCCATCATGGTAATAATTGGATGATCTTAGTTTTTCATGGAAAAATTAATTTTTTTCTGTCCCTGGCTTAAGTTTTCTACGACAAAATTATTGTCTTAGAACACTAAGGAAAATTAACCAGACCTTTGTCTTCCAAGCTTGGTTCACCACTAGATTTCATTGCCTCTTGAACTTCTTGAATTTCCATTCCCTTTTGTTTGGGATTTCTGGGTTTGATGACAGGAATATCAGCATCTTTCTTGATAGGTTTTGACATAGGGTTGGAGGTTTCCTTTTTAGGTTTTGAATTCATCAGAAAACCTTTCTTGAATCCACCAAATGCCTTCTCATTTTGAGCAGACTTGTGACCCTAACAAATGCAACATAAATATTATATTCATCCACAGTAACTTTTTTGAAAAAAATTGTTTTCAATGTGATATTATTCTTCCCTATGCACAGTTCATTTCAACAAGCAAAACTATGGCTATCAAATGGCTAAACAGAAATTAAACTCTTATCAACAGGACACACATTAAATAAATATATCTCATTAACCAAGCGCGAGGGCCATACTCAGGGAGAATAGCGGCCCAAGGTCTGGACAGTACGGACCAAGTGCAGCGAGGTCCGTACAAAAAAGACAGAGGGCCGATATTCTTCCAGTATGGTCCCGAGCAAGCTTGGTTAATAAGAGATTTATTATACGACTGAAGTTCAAAGGGACACAAGTGCAGTATCATTTGGGACCATTCGGGACAGTGCCCGGTCCAATACTGAGAGAATATTGACCAGAAATAGAGCATTTTGATTGGTTGATTTTAGTTATTGGCCTTCTGACTGCCCGAGTCGTGTAATAAAATCTTCTACAAGACTACCTGAGAGGACACTGCCTTCTTCTTTGGCTGCATGTCTTCAGTTGTTACCGATTGATCACACGAAGGATTAGCTGTCACATTTTCTCGTAATTTGTTGACTTGATTAATCAGTTCTGACATATCCTCTAGTGGAGGGACATCTGGGGGCAAAATTTTAACATGTCATTAAGCAGTATACAAATAGGTGGTTTGCATGTTACGTCATTGCCGCCATGTTGTTGGACGTAAACAATAGATATCTCATTAGCTTCTTTTGTTCGTCCACCAGCATTTGTTCCTTTCATCATTGTTACCTGTGTCTCTAGAGATTGGTTGCAAACCACCTATATTTCCACAAATTGATATACCATCAAAAGTAGTTGACCTGGTGTTTCTCCTACAAAAAAAAATTAGAAGACCTTACGAATAAAGAACATATGTAGTTCCGATCTCTTTCATCGATGTAACGCATCTTTCAATAATACATACCAACTTTTCAGCTAAATTGTTAAATATTTGGTTCATGGAAGCTTAAAAAATTGTCAAGTTCGTTATTACTCCTAAATAACAAGAAAGCCGGGGGAATCTTAAAAAATTAATATTATCATGATAATAAATTTTCTTTCACGTTCACTAATTAATAGGGTGAGCTAACAGATTACCACTGTCCTCGTCAAGGTCAAAACCCGCCGAAGAACCCTCCGCCATTTGAGTATATCTGTTCACGAGCGAGTCGTCAAACTTGTGGAAAGACACGAATGTTGATACTAATATACATTTGTTGCCAGGCATATCGCCAGGCATTACCTAAACCGGCCGCGGGGACCTAAGTACAACCATTGAGCCGAGAACTGTTCAGCTGATGATAGCAACAGTTCAAGTTTTCAAGAGCGAAGCTCGGAGAGAACTGTGAGCTTCGAGGAACAGATGATGTTCAAGGACAAATATACGAGCGTGTCTTCTTGCCAAATGTAGTATCCAACAAAACTTTAATGTTCACTCAAAATGCGCAAATTACTTTCTAATTCAAACTACAGTGCACGTCTTTAATATAGTCTACATTAACATACTTAATTACGAGAGCGCATAACATTGACAAGTATGTGCGTAACACCTTCAACAGACACTTCAGACAGCTATGCTACATTTTCCCTCATTATCAGAAAAGCTAAGTTCCTACATTAAATACTTAGAAATTGAGTTCATAACCCTTAAGTCTAACAGGAAGACGTCGGTCACGTTGGGGACGCGTAACAGCAGTACATGAATTGTTCGGCTCCAGATCAGGCAGGGCCGAACTGATGAGTAAAATCATGGTTCGTCTGAGGTTGATCCAGATTCTGATCAGGCTCGGTGCTAAATGGAGCGTCATGGATGAAACCGACCGGTGTTGGGACTCGGAACCGGTACCTTGAATACATGAACCAACCTACGAGCATTCCATTTGGTGCCATCTCATAGCTGAAAGGTTGAGGGACCAATGCGCTTCACGATTTCTAATGGTTCAGTAAGCACGGGCCTCAATTTGTGACCGCGAACTGGTTTTTTTTTTCACTCTAACCCAATGACCAACATCGAACTTAGGGAACCTTGGCTTTGCGTTCAGTATCCACGTATGATTTCATTTGCTTTCTGCTTAGTGGCAACATATTCGGCCTGTGGAGGGGTAGCCGCGTGTTGAGAGGTTTGAGGGGGTTGTAAATTATCCAACGGCAAGATAAGCTTTCGGAAAATCATTAACTCCGCTGGAGATGTTCCGGTGAGAGCATGTTTAGTAGCACGATAGTTGCAGAGTGTGGTTCGAACCGCTTCGGCGAACGATTTTCTTTCCGCCAGGGATGCCTGGATTCCCTCCTTCGTGGTCCTATTGAACCGTTCCACCCTACCGTTGCTTTGAGGATTGTAGAGAGAAGTAACGCGATGTTCAACCCTTGACAGCGCAATAATTCAGTAAACTCGAAAGATGTGAATTGGGGTCCATTGTCAGTAGTGACAGCTTCTGGTAATCTCCATCTGGTGAACAATTCTTCTAGTGTCTTTATAACCGTACTGGAAGTGACGGAACAAAATCAGTCTTCGAGGCAGTTCATCCTTTCTTGAATGTTAAAAAGTCTTGTACAAGTGTACAATGAAAACATCAATCTTTCATTAATTCTCTTCATCCTTTCTTGAATGTTAAAAAGTCTTGTAAAAGTGCACAATGAAAACATCAATCCTCTTCATCCTGGTGGAACCGCTAAACTCTGTCATAAGTTCTTCCTGTGAAGGGAGAGGGTACTTGTCAGGAATAATGGCTTTGTTGACTTCCCGCAAATCAACACAAAGACGAATTTCCCCGGAGGGGCGGGGTGCAACTACCAGATTTGAGATCCACGGTGATGAATCAATCTTTTTGATAACATCAATCTCCTCCAGGCGTCGAAGCTCCTTCGAAACTTCTTCGCGTAACGTAAGGGATAGACGCCGCAGCTTCTGTGAAACTGGCTTTACTGTGGTGTCTACATTAGGACGGTGATCATACCCTATAACTTTACCAAACACTCGAAAAGCTTCAGGAAACTTTGAAGCAAGGTCGACGGATAGTACTGGCACTTCGTTATGGGTGACTTGAAACCCGATTCTGTTGAATAGATCAATTCCCATAAGACTGGTTCCGCGCGAGCTAAGATAGAACGGAAAACTCTCCACGCGTTGTTCGTGGTACTCCACTGAAAACTTGACGACCCCGATAACCTCTATTTTTTCGTTGTTGTAACAGACCAGGCGCTGAACAGATCAAGCTTTTTGTGAGGAAAAGTGTTTCTTGAACGTCGACTCATCGATGATAGACACATTTGCACCCAAATCAATCAGGAGATCTAGCTCCACATCCTGTATGCTGACCTGGCAAGACTTGTACCCCGTTTCGTTCGTCTCCCTTCGCAGGCTAAACACCGTTACGGACTCCTTCGCGTCGTTTTTGGGATCTTGAGCAACTTGTTTCACTGCAGCTGGTTTTGAGGGACACCATTTCGCAAAATGATTTGCTTTCCCACAAGATCGACACTGCACTCCACCTGCGGGACAGGCCTTGTCATGTGTGTTGTGTGAACCAGAACCACAATTTGTGCACCGTTTTCCCGAAGAGCGGCCACAACGTTCTGAAGATGACTTAGCTGCTAGAGGGGGAAGGTGTTTCGATTCTCCGTGAGCACGGAAAGGTTTCCGCGAGACGTGTTGAACTTGGGACGGTTGCAATGTGCGAGCTTCCAGCAGGGCCGTTTCTACTTGAAGGGCGAGCTGAATTGCACGCTCGACCGTTAGGGAGTCTGGTTCCAACAGCAGACGTTCTCGGATCCGTTTCACGCTTGTCTTCTCAATCAGTTGGTCCTGTATCATTTCTTCACACAGGCCTCCAAAATTTCAGAACGTTGCGAGTCCCCTCAACGCCGCGACGAACTGTATCACCGATTCGCCGGCCTGTTGATTTCTTTGGCGAAACTTATACTGAGACATAATTACACTATGTTTGGGCCCGAAATGTCGGTGGAGGGCGGCTGTAGATTCTTCGTACGAATCAGAGCCAGCATTGAGCGATGAAAATACGCGCTGACCTTCGGTGCCGAGGCAATGTAAAAGAATTGCTCGTCGACGGGCGTCAGTAACGGGTTTGTCGTCCAAACCACATGCGACCAAGTACGTTTGAAAACTTTGGAACCAGCGATGCCAAGGAACGGGTGGATCACCAGGATTCGCTTTTGTCGACACTTGATATCCTTTACCGTCGTTGATGTACTTCATTTTACTTATTCGCCGTGTAATGCACCTTGGTGGCAAGCTCAACGCACATCATCCACCATCACTGTATATTATTTACCGTCATTAAGTGTCATTTGCAAAAGATAAAATAGATGAAATGATAATTAACGACCAATCGCCGAAGAGGAGGTAGCTAGTGGTGGAAATTTACAAAACGCCAAGCGGCCAGGTAAATATCTACTGCTAGCCACCGATACTAGGGTGAAAATCTTTGTTATCATATATTAAAAAAACCGTGAGATAATATAGCACAAAATTTATTTTAACTCATTTATTCCTACCACGACTGCAATTTTTTCGGGCGCAAAGTCGCGCGCGTTGGTCGAAGGTGAATAGCAAAGGATATCTGGAGTTTCAATAGCCAATCAGAGTGCACCTTCAACGCTATCCATTATTTTAGTGTATCCTAATTGTTTTTATTCCCTGACGTGCGCACCTCGGGTAAATTGAGGTTTTCAAACTTTTTTATAGATAGTTTTTTCACAGTGCATAAAATAGAAAAACGTTGGACAAACGTTGAAAGATTTTCATAGTACTAGGATGGTGCTTTTGTTGTCTATAAATGTAGTAAGCGAGAGGCTGCGAAGACCAATAAGACATTCAGAACTCTGAAGGCTCTTTCAACATGATAATTTGAATATATCAACAAAGTTGAAATGGTAAATTGGCCACCGTAACGATTACAAAAGCTGACATTTCGAGCGTTAGCCCTTCGTCGGAGCGAATAGAGGAATTGTGGGTTGTGAGTGGTTTTAAAGGCAGAAAATGGTGCAACGTTATTGGTGGGAACATGACAACGAGAAAAACATAAATAAATTAGTGGAATGAAAAGCGTTCGTTGATCCCTGTGGGATTTAGACTGCCGGTTTGAAAGATGAGCTTTAGTTCAAGATTTTTACGGCTTTCCGTGCTACCTAAGTGCAAGGAAAGACCGCAGATTGCCATATGTTGCTTAGAATGATTCGGTAAATTCAAAATGTCTTGCGACTGGTTTCGATGTGTCCTTGTCATTCCTTTCCACGTCTCAAAGGTGTTCTCGGAATCGGTCACCTAGTCTTCTCCCTGTTTCGCCGATGTATATCTTTTTGCAATAAGTGCAAGTTATGCAATAGATTACATTGGCGGAGGTGCACGTGAAGTGATCGGTGATCTTAATGGATCGTTTAGGTCCCCATATTTTATCAGTGTTGTGAATGAAAGGACACGTTTTGCATCGTGCACGAGCGTATTTAAAAGTGCCTGGTTGGTCATTAGTCTGAAAAGAACTTCTGACCAAAAAATTGCCTATGTTTTTGTCGCGTTTGAATGAAATGAGCGGAGGCTGCGAAAAGATAGTGCTTTTATCTGGATCGTTTTGAAGTAATTTAAAGTTTTTAAGAATGATGAATTTAACTGAGTGGTTGTGAGGGTACATATATACATACATAGGTTAATTGACCACTCCCCCATAGGGGCTTTTCAGGGCCAACACCCACCCATCCCACCCAGGGGAGGACATCCACCACACAGTAATCTCGTGCGTGGGAAATTAACGTCTCCTACCCCAAACCCTGCAGGAGACGGGGCCTACAGTTTATTCGTCCTTATCCGTGAAGACTGGAATATCTATCCATGCCTTGATTATAGAAAGGCAGCAAAAACTCCTCACTTATTTTAAGACCATGAGTATTGGTCCGGCCGGGGCTCGAACCCTCGACCTCCCGCACAACACAATCTGGCGCTCTAACCAATTGAGCTAACCGGGAGGCGGTTAGGCGGCTGTTCGTATGATTTTCCAACTTCAAACCTCTATCTTACTGTTACTTTTCTGATGTGATTCTTCTTTTAGAGAGCGCGGCGTCAGGAGTTAAGCAATGACCACTTTTTACTTAGGGCTGGTCAAATTTCTTCTTCTGCGCAACCGAGGTAATGCTGCCGTTAAGCAATTGCCTACACAAAGGTAAGCATTAACTCAACAAAATTCCAGCGCCACTGGCTGATTTTTTTAGCAACAAAATGTATTACTATTGATGTAAATCACATGAATAGGACAACCCTCGTTATGAGGTTAACAAGAAAAATCTACCAACACTTTAGTTAAATTGAACCCAACCTCAAAATATCAACGGTTTTGTAGCGCCAAAATTTTCCTGTAGTCGGAGTAAGGAACTCGCGTTTTACGCAAGCCCTCCCCAGGAACTTAGTTTAAAATTAGTTTTTGAGAATTGACTCGAGATTCAGGGCTCTAAAGAATATTCGTAAGTCCATGTTTTCAAATGTGGGCTTCAATAACTACTTGAGAAGCACATGAAAATTTTCACCTGCTGTTCAAATTCTTTTCAAATGCCCTTTCACATCGCAATTTCATAAACATATGAAGTTCTCATGTGAAATGAGAGAGAAAAGCTTATGGAAAGCGAGCCTACATTTCACCGGCTGTCTCGAGCATGCGCTTGGAGATATGTCTGTAGATTTACGAAAACTCGTGGGTGATCCTGAAGAGAAATAAGATTGAGCGGTCGAGACTCTCTATAGTAGAACCCACTGATCAGCTAATAAGAGTGTTGTAAAAAATTAGCAAATACAATCAGACAAGCCAATCAATTAAACCTTGTCCCCCATACCCTGCATTATTTTCTCCTAACCTTGAGGATTGAAAGTCACAGCGATCAAATGACTTGATCGCATGAAAAAACGAACGAGCGAGTCATGGTTGGTTTAGTTTTGAATGTGATTGTTCGAGAGCAAGGAGAGATTATTTTGGACCAATCACAGAGGGCGGTGAAGCGAAACCTGTGCAACCTGGAATCAGTTTGGACACTGCTGGAAGTATCAATTGTAACACTCATACATGTACAAACCCTGTCTTTTCTACATTCGCAATAGCTTTACAAGCATTCCAGATCAAATAGACTATCCTTTTTTCCTTCTCTTTTCAGACTCGAGATAGAAAACAGTTTTTCTATGGCTTAGGATGAAAAGCATGAAAATTTTGTTGAATGAAATTCTCTGTAAAGCCATCAGGTACATCTAGAAATAAACCTTAATTCACACAACTTAACATTTTTTTTTTCAATGTCTGCTTGCCCGCTTTCTCGATTACACATATACTGCTCTTCCGCTCAATAAGCACTGTTTAAATTTACTTGGATAGGAAATTAAACGAGAAGTGTCAAAGCTAAAACAAGAGGAAAGGCACGAGGTTTACTTTTTGACCAAACAACAAACATAGATAAGCGATTTCTATTTGGTTCGGGAATACTTTCCATTTTAACTGTCTATTGCGAATTCTACTCAGCTCCTTGTGTCGCTAATTGGGCCTGAGAACGCAGTTTTTAGTTTCGTTTGTATTACTTTGATGTAGACAGCTGCTCACCCTTTTATTGGAAAAAAATGTACAATGATATAATGGTTGAAAATCAGATAAGGAATTACAAATTATTTCAAGGCCATAAAAAGTTTTTCATGGTCAATGGCTCGGCTCGACCAATCTTTCATAGAAATCAGAACAGTCCCTAAACAAACAAAGTTAACAAACAACCTAAGATGAAATTAGTTGTACACTACGAAAAACCAGCGGCGTTGAAAATGGTTTTTGTTGTACCTGCTTTAACAAGCAGGTTTTTCCTCTTGGTTCGACAAGCAGACTTTTGAAGAAATATGAAGCCACTCGAAATCCGCACAAAGTTTTGAGATAATTGGATTAAATATTCGCTCAACCGAATCCATTTCCTTTGCTTTTTGTGGCGTTTGCTTTAATTAGAAGAGTTTTGTGCGTCAATTTAAAAGTTTTAATGAAAAAGTTTAACTATAGGAAACGGAATAACAGCTGCTTGCTTAGTGCGAGTTAGTTTGGAGGTAAAGCTCAATAATGAATTTGACTTTGATGAAAAACAAAATTATAACAAATCATTTAAAAACTATGTTGGAATCGAACCGTTAAACAAGGAAGACGGAATGCGGAAAGCAGACATGAACATGTTGATGATGTGATGTAAGACTTTGCTGTTGTTGTCACATTCGCCAAAAAAGGCATACTACTCGGTGCGGAAAAAAGATTTTGTAACACGTATCTCTTATTCAGCCCTTTGTTTGAACAGTAGGAATATTGGAAAAAAGTGCAACATTATTACTGTAAAGCCACACCATTGTCTACGAGTTAAACACGCGTTGTGTCTAACCAATAGCGAATCTATTTATCGGCGAATTATTTACTTAATATTTTTGCTTTTCAAACTGGTACTAGATTAGCGAGAACGTACATTTCTTTCAGATTTATAAAAATACCTGTCAATTTTTAGGCAAGAATATCTCGCTCCTGAGTTGAAGGATGAAACACGAGAGGTTAGTGGCACCGATTGTGAAATCAAATCACAGTTTTTACCCTGACAGAATTGTCAACCTCAAGTCATCGCGGCTACCAAGAAAATTGCAAGCTTTTAACATGTTAATTCAGTGTATCCGGCAATATCGCTTGTTTGATTTGCAGAAAGCGTGAAATGAGGGTGTTTTTCAAACAGTTATTAATACGCTTGGCAGGTGGAGATTTACAGGGATTTTAAAAAGCCAGTGAGATGTTAGGTCGTGTTTGTTTTGGCTGAGTCGATCCACTCGTCGCCGGCAGGTAGCGCTTCTCGAAAGAAGTCAAAAGATCATTCAGTTTTCTTGGGTGAGTAGCTTTCTGTGTCTCTTGTTTTTCCTGGCTGGGAAATCTCTACGGATGTAAGATACAATTTGCTACATAACTTTGCAATGATGTATCTTTCAAGAAGACTATATATCTCGGCCAAGTATACGTAATCCCATGATAAGGTTTTCCCTCATGCAATTTAAATGCAGTTAAAAGGTATGATCTTTTAAGCTAAAAATGTTTTCAGATTTTTTCTGTTTTTTTTTCTTTTAATTTTTTTTATTTTCTAACACCGATTTCTGAATTGAAAAAAAAAAAAAAGAAATGTTTTCCCTAAGTGATGTAGTTTCTGCGTCAGTGACGCAGGTGTATACAGAAAAAAGAAGATACAGAAAAACACAATTTTTTCAAAATAATAAACCGAAAAAAAAAAAAGAAAACAAATGCTTGGCGTGAAATGAACCACGGCTTCATTTGCTGTCTTCACAACTCGGCATATTTTTGTCAATCAGGTTAAGTTTCAGAATCACAGAGGCTTACTAATTGTTAAAAGCTTGCAGTTTTTTTTTCTCTAGACGTTTTGTTTCGCGTTTTAGTTCGAGCTAAAAGGATCAAGGAAAGAGGAAAAAAATTTAAAACATCCAGTCATTGAGGTTAAACGCAGGTGTATTTTTTGCTTCCTTATCAAAGAAAATACATATTTGTTATCCCTATACAGAAAAAAATCGTTTTACTGCTGAGAAGAGCAAAGGTGTAAACTTTCCGTTTCAGCATTAGAGTTTTAGAATTATGAGTTTTAGAATGAGACTTATCTACAAGAAATTTGTCAGAAATGACTCTTATGTTTTAAAATATCAAGGCTAAAATTACTGATTGTCTGGTGTATAACAAAAAAAATTCCTCCCAAAGCAATTGATAAACCCGAATAATCTCAAGTACTTTTATCTTGTTTTCTCTTTGCCGCTTGATATTATATTTAAAACCTTCAGTGAGGCAAGATCATTAGTGGTCGCCTCTATATCTATTTTGCCATCAGCTCCTTTCACAACAACTGCCACAAAATTTCTTAAGGCTTAAGGCTCGAATTCTCTTTGTCGAACACCTTAGATATAGACTAAAATCTTTAGGCCAAACTTTTGGGGGAGTTTTGTTAGATTTTTGTCGTGGTCAGCTTGTAAGTCATATTATTGTTACCATGTCGTTTTTCAGCCACTCAGGGCTCGAAACTGTTCTTTGACACTTGACTGTAAAACTGTTTATGTCTTTTTAGCCACGTCACCAATTCTGCATCAAAATTGAAAAATTGAGCCGCCTTCAATTTCATAAATTGCTTAATATTTAGAATTAGCTTCGTTCCTCTTCATATCCTCAATCATTTTCATTACTCTTGGTTTACTATTTCCATTTGATGTTTTGCTGTCCCGCCAAACTAACATTTTGTGTTTTATTCCCGTTGCAAAAAACAACTCATTATATTTTGATCTACGATCTTAGATTAAACTCTCCTAACTTTGTCCTTTCGTCCCTCCCGGCCATCACTGTTACAGGTAATTTTTTTTTCAGTTTAGTATCGTTACGCGTGTATCGTTTTCCATCGCTTTTTGGCAGGTGTGTTTTCAGGTAAGGTGTCACAGAATGTATCTTGTCCACTGGTCTGAGATGGAAAAAGTCCAGCGTTACTCTGGAGTTTTCGCTGCGTCGCCTATTCCCCAATCTCTGACCTTTGGTCCTTATAAGGGGGCGTTAAATATTTTCCTGAAAACCAACGATCATAAACACTTGGATTATATCCTTGAGGTAAGATGCATAATCTGTTTGTTAGAACTACGGGGGAGTCAAACCGACGAATTAGCCCCCCTTCCCCTCCCCCCCCGCTAAACACTCGCCAAACAGGGATATGCCTTCCAACAGGGTGTGGTTCTCAAGGTCTTGAGTCTTCTAACATCAGATTTTATAGCTATGCTTAATTTAACCGACGTTGTACTCCTAAAAGACTGTAGAATGTGTTAAAATGTGGCTTCGTGAGGTTGATATAGACTCATTTTTTTGGTGTTAAACGGGGTGGAAAATTAAACAGTTATCGATTTGCACTTCTTGGCCGTACCCCCTCCTTAAATCAGACTTCACTCTAACGAACAACAAGAAAGAAACGACACACTTTGTCTCAATCTGTGAAAAAAAACAAATTGCTTTGAAGTCAAAAGGTTCTTTCGTCGCATATGATCATTCAAAAGCTTCATTTAGGATCTTAGTGAATTAGTAATAAGGCTGAAATCATATCAATTCGTCATATCCATCCATACAGTGTTTCAATTCCTGTATGTCGCTTTTCGTTCTTTTTTAACGTTTTGCTTCTCCAGGTAGGCAATAGTGCAGTAGCTGCAGGGGAGGAGGGGTGGAGGAATGGGGGTCAGAGTTGAGATCGAGATGTATAGGTGCATTTGACCCACTCTTTTTCTCCAAAATGTGATTAGTTATTACAAAAAAAACTGGTCTTCTGATGAAGCCAGCAACGTGCAAGTGTAGGTCTCTTACTTCTCCCTCCCCACCACCTCTCTATTGAAAATCCTGCCTTACTCCTGTATCCGGTTTCAGGTGACCTACAAATGGGGCCAACTCATTTGGGTTGTCGATCGACATCTTTCTTGGGTCCCTTTCATGAACTTCGCACGGTGCCCTGAGGAACAAAATGTGGAGGTGTTCTTTAGCGAAGGGTCTTTTTTCTTTCGCACCATCGATAGAGTGTCCCCGGGCGAGGAACTGTTGATATGGCCGACTGAGAGACTTTGCAGAAGTCTGCGAGTGCCAAATTTTGTGCATCATGGAGAAAGAGAACGTAAGAATTCTTCATTGATTTCCTATTATACATCTTAAAAACTCCTTTCCAGCTCTCGAATTTTGCAATTCAAAATGCATTGGACCCGAGGTAAACATCACTGTATTGACGAGAAGCAAAAAAAAAATGTTTGATGTTATTTAAAAATTCACTTTTTTAGGTTTTTCATCTTAGTTCTCTTGCGGCAAATCAAAATTCGTTGTTTCTTTCCAATGGAGCAAACTTCCGTCCTTCCAGCTTCACATACAGAGTCACTTGCTTGTTAGAATAGAGTGCTTTGTGATTGAGTGAAACCACAGAGGCCAATCGTCGTAAATAAATTATCACAATGAGAATTCAGGGTTGAAAATAGCAAACGCTGAAGTGCGGGTAAACGCGCATGACCAAGCCGTGATTGTGTTTAGTTTTGCATCTGATTGGTTCAGTTGAGGACGCGGGTTTTTCTGAACCAATCAGAAAGCAAAGGAAACAAAACCAAAGGAATCCCGTATTACTTTCGGCACTCGATTAAAAATCACGCTATTCCATTAAATTTTTCCAACCAATCAGAGCACTGCGCCCCATTTCTCAATAAATCTTCATATTCCATGCTTGGTGGGACAATTTGTTACATCTGAGTAAAAACCTTACACGTCTTAAAACTAAACCTAAAATACAGTCGGGCCTGTAGAGGCTTAGTGTTAGGCGGTACGTTGCCAGCTTCGAATTTTATTCCCGTTAAACGCTGAAATTTTCACTTCTATCGAGCGGTCACGGTCATCCTCTACTTAGTCCCAACGGCCTTCTTTTATTGTCCTCCACCAGTATTGAACGGTCGCCGAAGGCGAGACGACTCAAATAAAACGAAGAATAATCTTTCAATTAATTTTGAATCCATGTTTCTCCCCCAAAATCAAATTAGTAGAATTTTCGAGCGAGATTCTGTAGATTAAGTGGTCAATTATGACACAAAGTGGCGTTGTTTATTGTTTTTTACAATACCCCTAGTCTGTGGAAGCTGTACTAAGCGGTCAAACTGCCATTCTCCGCAGGTGACCGCTTTATACAGGTTCGACTGTAATCATAACCATTAAAACGTCACAAGAACCACTGAAAACTCGAACTTATTACATATTAATTACATCAAGCGCGTGAAGAGGCGAGTGCAACCGCGATTAATTTCAGTTTTACATCTGATTGGTTGAGCGGAGGACGAAAGTTTTCTGAGGCAATCACAGAGCAGAGACAAGAAAAACCGATGCAATCCTGAATTACTCTTTATGCTCAATTGAATTTTCATTTCAGATAAAAATAATATCATAGTTAAGACCCCATAAACTGTTTAACAGAAATTTAGTGTCAAATTATCTTTAGTCCTTCACTCGACTCGGATAGGTAGGAATTTTTGCTCTGACAAACTTCTTAATACGGAAAAGACCGCTTAGAAATTTGCTGCGGTAGTGAATTTTCATTGGCAGATAGGTTGTGCTTTTCAATAGAAGTTAAGAAGCTTTCCGTTCTGCTGTAGTTAAAAGCTTGGACCTCCACCCCAAAAGCTGCGCAATTAGAAAGTAAAATCAGAAAGCAAATTCGGATCCGCTCTGACTTACCCAAAGGTTGAGCTGCAGAATTGAAGCGAGCTGGAGATAAAGAAAATGCGATATTAAAAAGTCAAGTGTGCGTCGCGAATGAATTGAGGAAAGTCTAGGTAAGACTCCGGTCAGATAAGGTCGAGGAAAAGCCCAAAATTCTTGTACTAAAAGACTGCCATACATACTTCTGCAGTGTTACAACTGAAGAAATTTGTAGAGCATTCTTTTAGTAGAAGAATGAATTACTAAAACAGAAACTCAAAACGCCTGGAAAGAGCTCGGGTCGAATTAGATCTGACTGGACGGAGAGTTGAAGTCTTCTGTGGGATTTGTTTAGAATCATGAGTGTAGTTTTCTTATTCTGCTCGGTTGATCCAAACTTTAAAAATCAATTTCAAAATTTGCGATAGAAAAACAGTCTGATTGGGTTCCTTCGCATACAACGCTGTTTTCCCCACATCCCAAATTAATTATCGGCCACGAAAACAGCCTTAAGAATAAAGAGCTATTCATGAGTTTCATAACATACTTTGTTTTTTTTTAACCTTTTTTTTTATGATTCTTTTACTTAGACCGCCAAACAACGAATTCTATTGTGTAAGTTGTAGAACGAGATCGGTTACTAAGCAGACATGGCCGTTCTTGAGGTATTTTTATTGTGTCTTTACCTCACCTCAGATAATAAACCATAGCATGTGTTTTTATTGTTCTCCTCATTTGATGTAATTGAGTGTTGAGAGGTTTCCTCGATCGACTCTCTCTAGCTTTCTCATGGAGAAAGCAAACCTCACGTCTAACGAAACTATAACCATGCGATTTAGTTGTCTTACTACATTCAGCGTATTAAAAAAACTTCACGGCTTTTGAGCTTTCTCTATCAGAAGATTGGCTGATGGAAGAAAATCGATTTTCTCGTTCGAATACATTTCTCGACCTGGCGCAAGGAATGAAACAGTAGTTTGATTTTAATTATCTTATTTAACCTTCGCAAAACCATTTATATTCAATTTTTTTTTATGAGGAGTCTGATTTAGGAAGAAAGTTCCATGCAATGCAAGATGTCTTGTTCAAAACGCTTTGTTGTATTGTTGACCACTTGTGTAATCTCTTTTGTGTCATTGTTCGGCTGAAAGACTTCACTATCTTTACATTGCTGTAGCATTTGCGATATAGGGTTATTGTCTCTTCGTATCTTTTTGTTCACTTTCTTATTTCCTAAGTGCGGCGATTGGACAGAATGACGAAAGTTATGAAAACAAGATAAGTTAAAAAAAAAAAAATGCTAGAATCGTAAAGTTTTCTTCACTTGGTGTCCTCAAGTTTAACTTAATGGCCGTTTATCGATGGCGTAAATTTTGGACAATGTCGACCAAAATCTTACTTTGATTAGTACTCCCATCAGAAATCAAGTGCGAAGAGGAGCTAGAGTTAAATAGCGTGAGTTACTGTGGTAAAGTCTCCCTCCAACATGTGGTTTCATTGTTCGATTGGAAACTGTTGTGTAATCAAGACTCTTTCATCTAAAAAAAAAGAAATGGCCGACACTATTTATTACAACATTTATTGTCGAAATTGAAAAAAAAGTTTTCCAAACGAACCATTTATCATAGTCTAAATCTACTTTCCATGATCATTAGAAAAAGGTGTTTTGTAGACCATATGAAATCTTTAGCGATTCCCTATATGACATAAAACCATTCAGTTAAAACCTGTTTTCCTTGAAGCCAGTTTCAATGAACGGGTTTATTAAATCAAAGAATTAGCAGCGACATAGGTTCAGCACCGAAATCTTTATGTTTTTATCGGTTTTTAACACAGAAATCATCTAAGAGGCGTGAAAGGGGGTCTCATTTATCGCGCCCAAAATCTTAAGCGTACCTAGCGTATTTCAAAAGAATATGCGTCAAAGCCCGCTGATTCAAATAAGTAAATCAACGCCTCCTCAGTGTGTTAAAAATAAAGGTTGAAAGTGGGTTGGATCGCTTGTTACTGGGCAAAAACAGCCGGTGTGAACTAGTGAAGTCAACCCACAAACATGTGGTGCATTGTGCTTGATCAGTGGCCTGGAAAATCACTTTGACAAAGTAACATTTCCGCTTATTTCCCCTTTGCGTCAACAAAAATAAAGTATCTATACCTTTATCATCCATATCTGGTCTTCTAGGATATTTGGGTAGTAGCCTTCGTTTATAAGGTGTTTTACAGCAATTGAAATGTATATGAAGACAAAAAGCGTAAGGAATGAATATTTTATGCAGCTTTTCAAAAGGTAGTACATTCATTGTAAAGATATCTAAATTTCTGCAAAGGATCAATCATTTTATTGTTCAACCCGACGCAAAAAGATGATTACTTCAGTGGTCAAGCTCCACAACTTTTGGCGAAAAACATTGATAGAAATAGCCTTTGAAAATGTACAGGTAAAATGTACGGTGAATTGACTTCATGGTGAGAGGTTTACGCAAAATGTACATCATGTTTATAGAAGCATTAAAATGTCGTTTCCCCAAATGAAGTTTCACGGGCAGGTGGATTACTCATATTAAACACTCTGGACCGTTAAAGATACAATGCCTTTATTCAAACAATGTTTATACTCTACATCTATTAGGCGTCCAAATTGAATAAGAAAATCACCCTGATTCTTTGAAACTAAGACTTATCTCCAACTTGTATCCTTTAGGCCGGCAAAAATCCAATAAAAATGTAATCATTATAACAGAATAACTGACGGAGCTCTTTTAAGCATGGAATTCGTTGCAATGAAGTGAGGATATTGTCGGCTGCATGATGTGTTAATTTCTTCTTCAACAAAACTAACTTAAAGTTTTTTGTAAAGAAAAAGGAACTTTCTTGAGAAATTGCATCGTTTTTTTTATTTATTCGTGCCTCCTTTTATGTTGCTGTCAAGGAATTGCCCAGAGTCTCACTGAAACGTTCAAGTGCCTCCTACCATTGAGGTTTACCTTGACAAATCAATCTTGTAAAAGGAATTGAAAGAGTACCTGTTATGTAAAAATTAGGCAATCCTCTCAACAGACGAGACACCCCGGTTTGAGAGACAGAAAGGATTGCTTTCTTTTGGTTACTTCCTTCTTTTTACTTTTTTTAGCGCGCAGAACTGGCGTACATTTTCACTGAGTATACTTAACACTGTCTAGGATAATTTGGGGCTGCTTCAGAGGACGTTATTGTTAACGAGTGCTTTTTTTAAATATAGATTTAATCCCTTCATGTGAAAGAAGTACTGACAAAAGAAAGTTATTTCAGTAGAATTGCAGCTTCAAATGGTTTTAAGAGAATAACTGTGCAATCTGAAAGCCCACGCTTCTTTACCTCGTGCAAAAAGACCGAAAGAAAAAACTCGATTGTGAGGAATTGGACGCTTTTTTCCGCTTTGTGAACGGATCGCAATGGAGATTCCAGGATTTGAGATATGTTCTACACGGGGGCTCGCAAAAAGTTATTTGCTCATTTTGACTCCAGTTTTACGTATGTGCGATGTAAAGTATCTTCCGCTACCAAGCGAAGCAAGCTGTTCTTCTGGTATCCCTATTGTTGGAGTAACATGTGATTTCTTTGTCTCAGCAGACAAACAAAACAGTGGGCGCATTGCAAATAGCCTAGCGGGCCTTGAAACGTATTCACATCGATTGTTCGGTAAACACTTTTTTTAATTCGATAATAGAAATTACCACGAAAAGTCTGTAAACAATAGCTGGCCTTTATTCAGTACTGATTGAATTTAAACGCGAGCTACCAAAGCATTCAAAACTTTGTTCGGAAGAGAAAAAAATGTAAAGAAAGTTATGTAAAGAGTATTTTTAAGTTGAAAGAGCTCGGAGTAGAAGCGACCTCAGCGGGGCGAAAATACTACACGACTTAACAAAAAAAAGAAAAACAAAAAACAAAAGAAAAAAACAAAGCAGAAGTTCTTATGCCGCTGTTTCAGCTTCAAGCCAATATAATTATTTGTGCAGTTTAAAGTTATTAAATGGAGAGGGTGTATTGATGTAATTTACCTTCGAATATTTTCCGCAAGTGTCAAAACGTTTTGGTTAGTGCTCAGAAAGTCTAGGAAACGTGGAAGGTACATGAAAAGTTAGGGAAAAGCTTGGATAAAGGCCGTTTTTCTCTCTCCTTTTGTCTCTTTTGGATGTCCGTATATGTTTGTCATTTGACCTTGACAGATAGCGTTATTTGGCTGTCAAAATAAATGGGTTTCTTGTGTGTGTTTTTAACAATTTTAAGATATTCGTAAATCTCTTTAGGACGTAGAGCCTTCTAAAGACATCAAAAATGAAAAGTTCCAACGTATGATCATATCAAATACTAGCGAAGCAAATCACACTGTACTGGATTGGTGTGATGTAATGAAGGAGAAATGATACTTTTGTTTTATTAGGTATTCAGCCGAATTTTGATTGTCACTTTCTGAGAAGTCTTTGGTTCATAAGCATTTTTTAAAAATTTTGAATTAAAATTTTACTGCAAACAGGGTCATTATTCATAATTTTAAAAGCGTTATATCCAACTCGCAATTCAGTTTTAGATAATGAGCGCTGTATCTGTATAATGATAGCCTATCTTTTTTTTTTCCATAATCTTTTCTGTAGCTTTTGTGGCTTGATAAATGAACGCACGTTGGAAACTTTTTATTTCATTTAATGAAACATGACACTGAGAAACACCTTTTTGGCTGATAACTTTTATCGGACTGATATTATTACTGGTATATATTTGGCATATTTTTCACTTGCCCGGACGTCATCAACAATAATAGAACAATTTATTAGAATTCTAATGATACTACGTTCTGTTAAAACAAAAAACATTTTGGGAGAAGCTCAAGACCACGCTGGTTTTTAGATTTCAGTGGCACCGAATTTACTTACATGACAACCATTTCCCTTTGCAGCGAGTTCGATATTTCTTGTTTTCAAGTGCAATTTGAGTTCGGTCAGGCGTTCGGCCGCAAAACAAAAGAGCTATCAAACTATTTAATCTTCCGCGGGAATTTGCAGCAAAACGGAAATTTTTAGTGTTAATTTGGGTAGCTGGTAATTTACTTAACACGGCAGCCACGCGCCCGGGTCTGCAAAGCTGAATATTCCATCTAAAACAACCTCTCATGAAACACGAGAGTCTTTGCAACAGTTGGTTTGCAATAAACACACGCACACTTTCCTGAAAGTGGATTTTTGATTTGTTAAGACGTCATTTTTGAGGTTGACGGCCAAATCCTAAATTTTCTGTGGCGCTTTCTCGTATTAAGATACCAAAAGATCGTGAACCCTATGTTTGTATTTCTCGGTAACACCTCCTATGAAGTAAAACAAGTTTGAATATAAATATCGGGTTGATTGAACAGGTTTTCTGCGACCAGAAGCAGACATATTGAAAATTGCAGTAATTCAAACATTTTCATGGATTGGAAGATCACCTGCGAAACACTGAATCTTTTCCCTTATCCATAGTAATGTCGTCTTTGTATAGCGCATATTATTGCGGTAAACCACGATCCCAGTCATTCTAAAGAAACAGCGAGGCTAATTACGAAGACTCATTATTTAATGTTAAAGTGTCATGATTCAGGAATGACTAACGGAATTTAGTTAAGATACCATTAAACGAGAAAAATTATTTCTCATGTCAGGAAGTTCACAAAATGCGACGGAAAGGTGAAAATCAGCATAGTTTGCCAAACTGTCGCAAAATAGGCCGTCGTTTTTTTAAACTATAACGATTTCAAGCTTTGAATCACTAGCAAGCAAACTTGTCAGCCCTGGGAGATTGAGATCTCGAATTCTCGGGTCCTAATTGCTCACTTAATTGTGTAGACGACATTTAACAAGGTGCTGGTTACTTTTGTTTTCTTTTCTTCAGGGTACACATTCTCTCACATTGAGCCGTATCGAACAAAACATTTTGCGCTTCCTAGGTACCTACATTGTAGCGCTTGAACGAACAATGCAACACGTGCACCGAGCACTGATTTCTGTTTCGCGACCAGCGTAAGTCATTTAAAGTCCCTTCTAGGAGCAATCTGGTACCCGAGTACCTCAAATGATCCACTAAAATGGCTCACCCGTTTCGGTTTTCTTGAGAACTTTAAAATTCGCTGGTAAGTTAATAACCGGTCCAAGTCTGTCCGTGTGTACCGAAGGAAAAGATCTTGCACGTTTCGAAGCCTCGATCTTGCTTACACATCTGTTAGCTTAAGATACATTCCAAGGACAAAGGATTTCGCTTCCCGGCCGCGTGTCAAAATTATATATGTATAAAGCGTGATACTTCTATTGTGCGATATGAACAGCCAGCCCTTTGTGGCAATTCTGAGATATTTAGGCAGCAAAGGGCGAACTAAACAAATCCCGTCATCGAACCACTGGCGGGTCACGTGTGTTGAGTACGGCCACCATTCAACACCTGTAGAATGAAACGTTCTTGAATCAAAAAGCGTGGAAAGACGTTCGTTATTTACCGGTTTCCGCTGATTCTGCTTTCCAGCTATCTCTCTTGCAGAGTTGCTCAGCTGTTTGCAAAAGGCTCAGCTCACGTTTTTTGACCGCTTCCTGATTTCCCCCGGGCAACGGTGCCCATTAACGACGAATTGATGTGAAAAGCACCGTAGACGGCGGCATCTGATTGGTTGGAGTCATTGACAAAAGATCTAACAAAAGGCTCTGAACGACCCTCGTGGCAAACTTTATTGTCTCGGAAATCAGTGAAATTCACTTGGTGCAGTTTGTTAATCGCGTTTCTACTATGCGTTTGACACATTTCGCCATGCTCTGCTTCTTCTCGCGCGCACTAATAGTAACAGAGTATTTACGACCCAAACAAAAATCCCTCATTTCGATAAAATCCAACTTCCTCCAGCTAATAATTGTGAAGCTAATTACAGCATGGTTTGTTAATAATAAATGAGTCTTTGAATATTAATAACCTTCCTCGCTCGAGCTCCGATATTATTTTAACTTCTCAGCCAGTGATGAGGGCGGGGAAAACTGGAGCGCCTCGCACGTGTCAAGAACTCGCTGCTTAGCTGTCCCGCGAAGCAATGCTCTGATTGGTTAGTATACTAGCACGTGTCATTAACTCTTGCTACACCTGTCGCTCCTTTCACAGGTGAATACCAATATATTTGTCACCACTGCTCGCAAGTGTTTGCATTCCCAAACACACTTAAAACGCACATCGCATTTGAGTGCGCCTCAAACCGTGGGAAGAGCTATAAAGAGTCCCTGTTTCACAGTCAGCGAACACACTCATACACCAGTTGCCTTCCAAGTAGAAACAACCCGCCGAATAGGCCGTCGAGAATGAGCACTTTGTTTCTGACTCCAAATTCGGATACGGACGGGATACAGGTATCGAAAACGGACAATGATCCACCGCTCAACCTAAAACACGATGGAGAAACAACCAGGAGCGTGCACCACCATAACGGCAGTGCGTTCCTATCCGAAGTTTCTGTTCACGACGACAAACCCATCATAAACGGAGGACATTCTTCAACTGGACTAAATTTATCCAACAGCATGGGTTGTTTGAACGGTTTAAATGGTTTTAATGGCTTCAACAACCTATCACTGGCAATGAATCAGTTTCCATTCCTCTCCAACTTCAACACGGATTCTTTTCTGATGAAAGAGAGCCCGAAATCGCTACAAAACTCCGTTGGGGATAGCTCATCGTCTTCCAAAGCTTCACCACCCTTTTCGCTGCACTCAAGCTCAGCCGATTTGCAGGTCGTCAAGTCTCCGGACAAGCTCCAACCAGTTCTTACGCCGCTAACACCAGTGAGCTTACCATCTTTTACTGCGGAAACGTTTGGAATGAAACCGGATGGCCTCAAAAATTCCTCTCTCGTTCCTCCTGTTAATCAGTCGCAGCCGTTTAGCTCGGCTAGCTTCAACGGTTTTAAGAGCCCCGAGCTTGGAAATGTGCCAGTTTCCTCAGAATTTCCTTCAATCTCGCGACCACTCTTGAGTGAACTAAACGGACTTAATGGAATGAGGTACAACTTAACGCAGGAATCTGCGTTTTCGCAAAACCAGATGGATATGTTAAATAATCCAGCGTTTCTTCTCCAGCCCCGGCCACCTCTTTGCAGTCCTTCGTCGATACCGTTTTTCAAATATGGATTTCCACAGGGTTTCCCATCACTAAATGGCCAACCGGTCATGAATCCTACGAGTCCTATGATGTTTGGAGCGGAACAAGGCGTCAACAGACTGCCTTCTTCCTCCACAACGCCGAACCCCGATGGAACTGGCTTAAACGGGGATCAAATGACACCGGACAAGCCGAAAACAGGTTGCAATGAGGAAATGATAAACGATTTGAACTCTAAAAAAGTTAATAAGGGATATCTGTGTGAGTTATGTGGCAAGTTGTACACCCGCAAGTACGGGCTTAAAATCCACATGCGTATTCACACGGGCTACAAGCCTTTAAAGTGCAAATACTGTCAAAAGAGGTTTGGCGATCCGAGCAATATGGCGAAACATATCCGCCTTCATGCTGTCGGAGACACTCCCTATAAATGTCAGTATTGTGGTAAAGTCTTGGTCAGGAGGAGAGATTTGGACCGACATATAAAATCAAGACACCCAAACGGACGTTAAAATGGTAAATTTGTTCATGTTTTTAAATCGAATTTCATAGGTCTAGCTGTAAGTTTATCGAGAGATAAAGGAACTTCTGTGAAGATATTTCGTACGACATTGAGCACTCGATAACAATTTTTGGTCAGTTTAGGCCTTTCATTTTGAACATTCGTACGCAATAGGGACGTTGTATTCGCATTCTAAAGTTCATATGTTTGTACAAAATTCTCCAACGTAAGCATTGTAAAGACGAGAAAAACATTTATAATATAAAAAGGAAGTAAGATATAAATTTGTATGATAAAGTGAAAAGCAAAATAAAAAAAAGTGCTATTTAAATGGTTTGCTGTCTCTACCGCGCGCAGGCCATAATTTATTAATTTGATATTCTTTCTCGTTGTTTTCTTTCAAAACTTATTCATCGACCTGTGAAGTTAATTAAATGAATAAAATTTCTCTAGCCATCTTTTGAAATTCCCTGGAAACCTTTCCAGCTTTGTTTTACGCGTTGTCTTTGAAAAATAAAGGACAAAAAGAAAAGATTGATTCGACACATAAAAGACGTTGTTTTGCCGACATAATTTTCTTCATTACGAAATCAGGCTCGTTCAAATGACGCATACAAAATCTTACGTACCGTCTGCTATAAACTGTTACGAATCGCGAAAGCGACGTTGGCAAATCTACTTTGGTATCAAAAACGAACTGGTGGTCTAATTCTGTTGATTGTCGAGCAAAGATTTGAGAGGTTTACAAGCAAAAGCTAGATCATTCACAGTCAAAAACAGTACGCGTAAACTTGTCTTTACAACAAACAGTACCCCATAGCGTTCACGGTCTTGGAAAATAATTCTCTCTTTTTGTGAATCTTTAGATTATCACGGAGCCTTTCTATTTACATGTAACTTCAATTTAAATGCCTTTTAAAGGCTTTTACATCCAGCAGCAAGACATGGCGAGTACTTTGTTTAGCGGAATTTAATCATATAACAACACGTTTCACTCAACAAAGAAAGCGATATCTCAACAATAGTGCGCTCTCCTAACAGGTTATTTTGTCTTGAATAAAACTCGTTTGGAAAACAAGAGTTGTTCAACCGATAAGTTTCATTTCTGTTCAATGATTTAATGAAACGAGGACTGTTTACTTTGTCTTAGTGGTGGTAGAAAACCCATTCGCATGAATGGTCGTTTGGTTAATATCTATAAATAGAACTAAACAAATGGATCTACGCACAGCACACGGGATAAGATTCTTGCTCGTACTGTTTTTGACCGATTTTCTAAACAATTCCCCATTCATTCTTTTAACCGAAGGCCCACAGATCTTAAAATGAGCACATTAAGTCATAGTTATCAAAATGCACTTGTTTCTCAAGTAGATCTGTCCCAAAAAATGGCATCTAAAATCTTCTTCGCATGCATTTGTCATCTTCAAAGCTTTTGAAGCCTTTAATTCTTAAATTAGTTGGAATTTTAAAAGAATGGTGGAACAATTTGTATAAGCCAAGGTCTTTAAAGGCCTTTAAGTAAAACGTTCCCGCGGACATGTGATAGAGTGAGTGAGGTTTACATTTTTTTATGTAAATCTTCGCAAACCGTTTTCCAGCCGAAACTCACACGTTAAGGAATTATTCGCCAAAAATGCGTACCTTCAGCGATATATGCTTGTTAAATCAGAAACAGAATGAAGTCAATAGAATAACCAGTTTCTAGCTAGCTTCAATTAACTGGTATTGACTACTACCTTTGTTCAAAATCAGACATAAAAACGACTGAATTTTGTCGCCGAGAACATGTGGTCTTACAAACATGTGGACGCATATCTTTGTGGGAAAACTGTTTCAGTGTCACTAAGGTCAACAGTGTCGAAGATCGTTCTCTCGTAAAATGATCGTTTTTGGTTGTTCATAGTGCCGGAAAAGTTAAATATTTTTGTTTAATAGATTATTTTTACGGAAAGATCATTGGGATTTTGCTTTGACATCCTGGCCTGTTGTTTGTTATTTGAGTTGCAAAGTTCATTTTCATGGAGTCCCAACTGTCAGCAAAGCCGGCTTCTCAGAGAGGACTGACTAGCCAGAAAACAGGGAATGCTTCTGAAATTTCTCATTTTTAAATCTTTCAGGCTAGATTGATTTAATCTAGAAACCGAGCAGAGAGAGGAAGAATGTTTTTATTTGATTGATATATTTCTGATCAAGCTGTGAAAAGTCACAAAGAAATGGCCTCGTTTTACTTATTCTCAGACACGCGGTCTCTGCGTAGAAGCGGCGGTGAAAAGCGTATGCAAAACTCGCAATGGTAACAAAGTGTATCAGGTTTAGGGACCCAGGCTGACATAAGTGGATGATGTCTTATCAAAGACTAAAATAGAATGCTTTATTCCTAATTTGTACGTGGAACAATTCCTTCCATTTTCGATGTTGTTTTTCTTAACTTCTCTCGCGTGGAAATCATATTTATTTCTTGAAGTAGTGAAAATCTGTCTCTTTAAATTGATCAACAAGACCTGAAATGTTGCAAATTCAGTTTTAAAAGAACGTTTGATGAATTTTCTCCGGATGAACATGTTTGTTGGAGACCCAGAGAGCGCGGGCGGAGCTGCTGAATCGTGAGAATCAATGGCGCCGTTAATTGGTGAAAGGTCAGACCAACCTGTGCAACACGGGTGAACTTCAGGATTTCATCTCGTGGTTGCTTCCCAAACACGATAAGTGGTAGTGATCTTAGTTGCTTTACACCATAAAAACTGGAGTATGATCTGGAAGTGAATACTGTAATTGGCTTCTGAGTTCTTGGAACAACGTTTATATGTAAAGTAAAAAGAAATACTTCACTTCGCTATCGGGTTTAACGAACAATTTGAAAAAAAGGAGCTTTATGTTACCTCCCAGCCCTAATTCACTTCTTTAATTCTTTCTTTGATCTAGACACCTTACTGGTCATGCTATCATCCATTAAGCAGCAGAATAGTTGATTTGGAGATTAAATCGTGAATCATGACTTCGAAAATAATATTTCCAAGGCAAAAAATGGAGTATTGATTCTCCCTTAGATTGGTATTTCTTTTGATGTCTCAATGCAGAGCGTCTTAATAAAGAGCATCTTACATCAAGCCGTTGCACAAGACGCAAACGTTTGTCATTGATAATGTTATCGATAAAGCGGGAATACAAGGCGGTAACCTCAAGTTGGCATTGGTAGTAAGATCAGCTCCGAGCCTGAAACAATTAGGTGCGATACATAATTTGGTACGGTAGTTAATCGTATTTTGTAAATATATGAATTGCAGGGCGTATCATTTGTAAAGTAAGGCTTGAATTTTTCCGAGTGTTTTCTTAACATACGTCCAACTGCGGGTCGTTATATGGCTAAGAATAAATACCATAAAACGTTGACTTAACAGATTGGCATGGTACCTAACTTATCTTATTTGTCCTATACATGGACAGCAAGGCGTATTATTTACCTGGTAATCTTTCAACGTACTAGTAACCACAAGTTATGGAACTGTCGATAAGTACAGTTTGACGTTTATTTAACAGATTTTCTGGTACTCGTTAGGAGACGGGTTTGTAAAAGTATCTTTTACCGTGCACGTAAGACGCCAGGTGTTGGTGGTTCGGACAAGTGGCCGGTGATGATTGTTCATGTTCATGGTTGCCTGTCGTTCAATGAAGCGGTCGTACTCAGTTTTGGGCTTAATAGCATCATTCGGCCGGTCTGTTTGCCTGCCAATGGCCTCAATGACCCAAATCCAACTTCTTTCCAGTTTGTGCAATTCAAATAAAAATCAAACTTTTTACATGATTTAGATATAATTTTAGAGGAGCTATACACGTTATTTAATTGAACTCTTTTGATAAAATTCAAGTCAGCTACTGTCACCCGGAAAAGTTTCGCTCCAAACAAGAAAAGACGGCAGCTGCCAATCAAATTGCAATGAAGAAATTCGAAAGAATGACTCTAGCAACACCTGATCAAGATCTCAATAGCAGAAAGCAAAGCTTTGATTAAGATTTCCTTCCAGCCTTTAGTACCGTCCAGTTTCCATACCATTTATTCTGAAGAGGGCAGGAAACCAAACTGGCATTAAACAATGGAGTTTTCACAGTTATAAATTCCAGCGCCACTGGACAACATCACCTTTTTAATTTACCTAGTTAACGGCCTCGTCTCTTCTTTATTATTTTTAACCTTCACTTAGTTTATTTGGTTCTTAATTCTTCCAACCAGATTTTTCACATTTTAGAATAATTTAGTTAAGAGATTTTGGTACCAGTCAAGATAGCAAAGCTTAGCTGATTAGTTTGTTTATTCCCCTCACCTTTTAGCTTGCTAAAATGTAACTGAAAAAGTGAAGTTACTTGTTAAATACTTCTACAAGCATGAGCCAGTTCAGTTTGTTTCCAATGCCTAACCTGGAGGACTGCTAAGCTTGGAAACTTTTGTCTTTTTTAGCAACTTCTACCTTTTCTAACCACAATAACATAACATGATATACTTTATTTAAATACAGGGTGTGAGCCTTTTACAGTTCTAATTTTACATCAACAGTAAATTTTATCGTGTAAATAAATAAAATACCAAAGAGAAAATAAAGAGTGCATTGTCAATAAAATACTTACACGATCAAAACTACTTAAATGTAAGATTAGATTAAAATGAAAGGAAAGAATCTATTATGTTGAATGTCTTTTCTCATTATATGCAAGTTTCAAATCAGAGTTTTCAGTTTGATAATTAACAATTATTCACCGAAGAGGAGGTGAAAAGTTATAGATATTTACCTCGCCTCTTCGCGGCTCGGTAAATATCCACAACTTTCACTGACACTAAGGTGAATAGCTGTTTTAGTGCATACTACAAAGAAACCGAAAAACTAGTTTATTTCGGTCAGTGTACCAGAAAATTGACGCGCGATTTTGTCTCTTGGGCTGCTCAAGGGTTAATGGTACTTGCTAATCTCTTCCGAACCAGCCAATCAGCGCGAGCGAAAAACACTTTTACCTGTATGGTACATACTAAAAGCTGTCATGTTTGTTGCCTTCCTTACTTTGTCTATTACGCTGTTCCAGATCTTCAGAGCATCGTATCTTGGGAGTTAAATTCGCAATTCGTAATGTGAAGCCTCGTCATATTCAGATTATTCATTCCCTTAAGATTTTTTTAACATTATTTCTTTCCTTAAGCAATTTATTTATGTATTTGGGTGCTAAATTGTTTAGTGTTTTATAAAGAATATAACAGTCATCTAGTTTTCTCCTGCCAGATTTGGCATACACATTTCCTTCAACAACTTGTCGTATGCAGAGGAATTGCCCTCAAATATAAATCTTATTGTTCTTTCAATTTGATTTTCAAACTCGTCTTGAATTCAGGAGTATAACGCCACACTCCTGCGCTGTTTATCTAAGAAGTGCGGTAAAATGAAGGCTTGATATAATAGTCTTTCATATCCCTGTACTTACCATTGCATACTTTTATAACTCAATGAGCTTGGAAGTCAAATTTTTAGTAGTACAGCAGGTACCTTTGCGATCGTACCTAAAACAAGTCTAACCCTCTGAAAACGCGGTTTAGTAAGAGAAAATTTGCTTCTGGGCATCACTTGTCGATAATTTGATTCTGCAGTTGATGGTACGTGAAAGCCAAAAAAAGCGCAGAAAGTCGACGATGATGTAGACAATTGGTCTTAATGTTAAAAAAAAAAATGTGCCATGCTGATAAGGCCACGTAAGACTTTATCTAGTCCATCGTCACTTTTTCATCATAGCCATATCCCATGGGAGTACCAAACTTGATTCTGCTGGTATTTTTCTGTACCTCAAAGAACCATTTTATCTCTCTTCAACGAACATTTTGTTTCCTTTGCAGTTAAGGTTGGTATTCTTCTGAATCCTCTTCAGTAAATAAAACCAGCAGGGAAGGAGTTAGTAGTAACATCTATATATGTATATGCAATAATTCCTTTGCTGGCTACTCAGGCAGGTAAGCTGAAGTGCATTTATTAAATAAACACTAGTGATTAAACACCAAGATAACATGTTATCTTCACGCGTGAAAAAATCACTGTTGCTATGTGAAATAATTGAAATGATAAAGTGAAATTATTTAGTATTTTATTGGTGTTTATATAATAAATGGAATAATACATGTATTTTATCGGTGTTTATATAATAAGTATGTGTAATCAAATGGCGACGAGTGAAATTACGAACTAATTTCACGCGCGTTTTGTCAAAATTCTGATCATTTCCCGAGCCTTTAGGCGAGGGAAATTATCAGAATTTTGACAAAACGCAAGTGAAATTAATTCCTAATTTCACGAGAAAACCATTTGATTACCTTTTAATATCATGGGTGGCAAATTACGTTCACAACCGTAATTGTTTTTACTGGTTTATTCTATCGAAAACCGAGAACATGAAGAAGAATATAGTTTTCGTTTAAAGCATACATTATTGTTAAAGTTCGTAATTTTCTGAGTTTCTTCACAAAAAATACCTTTCGAATTCTTCGTGCCTGTTAATAATTTCCGGCCGCTTCTTTTAATTTCGTAACTTCTTCAAGGGTCACCTTTTTAAATCTCGACGCCATCTTGGCTCTGATCGAGATACAAGAGATCTTACCATGGCAATCTTGTAATTTCACATGTGAAATTAAAACTGAAATTTCGCGCCAAAATTAAGGAGTAATTTGTCACCTATGATATTAATAGAATAATACATGGCCGCGTGGAGATACGAAATTTGTCTTCTCGTGTTACAAAATATTTCACGAGTGAGTGAAACATCCTTTCTTTGTTGTTGTTGTTGCTGCTTCTTTCACCCTCTTTTTTTTTTTTTTACCTTAAATTACTTTTTCTGTTACAAGAAAAATCTTTTTCGGCAGTTTTTTCAACAGCAGAGTTGCAAAATACGTCTTGACCATACAAAGAAAAGCACAAGTTTGATTTATTTTATGTTTCACTGAATTCCTTTGTAAAGGCTTTCCGCAAATCAATCAACCAGTTTATTAGCGTCATGAAGTGGGATGAGGTTGCCCTTACACCCGAATCAGAGGCTTATGTATAAAACGTATGACGATCACATAAAAACGAAAAGCCTTTAGTGATGAAGAATTTTTAGTTTAGTTCGATTTCGTGGTTTCATCTTTAATTTATTTCATTTAATTTTGATTTTTTTAACGTCGATTCTTTGTCCATAAAAACGTAAAAAGGAAATTAATAGCCAATTTCCAGTAATCTTGTATCAACGACTTCTTGCTAGATCCGGCGATCTGCTTGATTTTTAAGAAAAAGATGATTTTTTAAGAAAAAGATGATTTTCAAGTCAAAGAAAGACAAAAGCGACAGGTTGCCAAACGTGTTTATAACATAGCTAGCAGAGCCGCGCAATCAAATTCAGTATACATAAGCGTGCTCAAAATCCCGATAGTGTACGCTGATAGCGTGAGCAAATCGCTTCGCCAGAAATTTTTTTTCGCGCGAGCGGCCATTGTTAGCGCGGGGAAAAAATAATGTATTTCGCGACAATAATGGATGTAAACAGAGACTCTGCCCACCAGTCCCAAAACAAAGACAATTTTCCGACCTTTTTCCTTGGGCTAGAGTTCTTAAATGAGGCAGAAAAAGAGAAAAACAACGGAAAAGGAGACTCGGTATCAGCGCCGTCACGATTCGCTTCTGATATTGTTGTCCGTTTTTCGCGTCGGATTTGATGCACAATTCCACCGGCTATGTTTTTCTCATTGCCATGTTCCCACCAATAACGTATCTCCATTTTCTGCCCTGGGTTGTGTGTGCTTTTAAAGGCAGAAAATGGAGCTACGTTATTGGTGGGAACATGGCAACGAGAAAAACATAGCCTTTTGTAATCGTTAAGGTGGCCAATTTACCATTTCAACTTTGTTGATATATCCAAATTATTTCGTTACTCCCACCGACGCAGCCCCAAACAGTTTCTTTCGAAACTATCAGCCTTTATGTTATAAAACAATTGGTTCATGCTTTTAGCTGTGCGTTATCGAGTTATGGAGCACGTGGGAAGTTTGGAGAGCACTCAAGAAGCTGGAGTTGCCCTCGGCTATTGCCTCGGGCAACTCTTACGCCTCTTTCGTGCTCTCCAAACTTCCCACGTGCTCCATAACTCGATAGTGCACGCTAAAGCATGAATCAGTTGTTAATTAGAAATAAACAATAGCACTTATTTTAACCTCTTTGGCCCAGCTGTTGAAAAAAAAAAAAAAAAAAGGCAGATACTCTGTAATGTCTGCCCGTTGATTTATTTGTTGTACGATTGTAGGTAGTTTAATTTTAAAGCCAGGGAAAGAATCTAAACTGTTTAGGACAGCCCAAGCTTTCGGTAAGATGGACTAAGATAGTCGTGCAAAGACACGTAGCCTTCGTGTGCTTTTAACACCATTCCTATGGATGCAAGTTATTGCTGGTGTTGTATTTATGAAGACAAAAGTTATTGTTTTTTGTGAGCAATTTTTTCCTTTTAGCGGTTTATAATTCTTTCACAAAAGCATTGAAGTGAGATATTCTATTCCATGTGGACGACATCAGCTGCGTGTCGTTTCAAAGTGAGCGAGTTTAAAATTATTCGAAAGGAAATTAAAAAAATATTGGCATGATAGACGTTTAAGAAACTTGAAAATGGTAGAAAAATTCATTTCTTGTGTTTTTCAACTCCTTCTTAGTGAAGTCACACTGGTTTACCAGAAATGTTTTTGAAGCGGTTCAATTTTTCAAGTACGTAGTTGTCCTAATAAGTGATTAGCACCGGAGTTTGTGCGGGATCCATACCAAGCGAAACGCAGGTCCAATACAGAATTTATTAATCAGCGTAAAGGCTGATAACTGAACGGAAAACCTGTTACGATAAATAATTATGCAAGTAACTGGTTAGGAACAGGATGCGCTCTTGTTCTCTGATGAAACCTGGACAACGCCCGCCATTAACCTTCGCTTAGTAATTCCGCAATCCATACAAATGAATCATGTGAATAATGTGAAGACACTTTGTCTTAAAAAGCACGTCTTTGTTATATACTATATTTAGACATCGCGCTTTAAGCGTTATCAAAAAAAAACACGAGAAATTAACATTCCTCTGGGCTATTTTTGTTTTACTTAATTCTCGCATCAAAGACCTTGACTTCAAGGCGGAGTCTTGAGGGTTCGCCACCCTCATCCTATTGTTTACTTTCTTTTGCTTTGTTTATAATTTTCGTAAAGAAATCACTTCAGAGAATAATTGGCAAGGTTCTCTGAAATAAAGACCTACTGATTTTGTCAAAATCGTTTCTTTTTGGTTGTTCATCTTCTCTGGTTTTTAACTTTAAATTAAAATGAAGTCTCTTTTCTTCTCAAGAGTAGCAAAACCTTACATCTACTTTGAATAACGACTGTTTTTCTTTGCGTCAGAACCCCTTCTATTGACAATCGATTAGTGCGACAATGTGCGTTCATCGAGCGAAACACGCCGAATAGTTAGCGTGCATCAAAGATGTGTAAATGAAAAATGTCGGGGGCGAAGCCGAGAGCCAGCCGCTTTAGCCACTTGAGTGCTCTTAAAATTTCTTAAGTGCCTCATATCTCGACGAGAGCTTAACTGGCATGTGCTATTTTCATTATAGTATTTTCGGCGCGGTAATTTAAATATTGTTTTAGCTACTTGAGTGCTCTCATAATTTCGTAAGTGCTTCGTATCTCAATGAGAGCTTAACTGACACGAACTATTTTCATAAAAAAAGAAACAACAACAGTTAACTCGGCGAAATGCACGACAACAGCGTGCGTTCATGACACGTACTGTCCAACTACACTGTACTCCGAATCGGGCTGGTGATAACCAATCACTTTGGAAGATTTTGTTATAACTTTGATTATATGATTTATAGGCACAAGTGATGTTTTGAAAATTTTCATGATTACCCGAAACGCATCCGAGTTAAATTTAATAACCTTTCAATGCGCGAACAGTTCAAGCCACTTTTAATTCATGTTCCCAATTGATAGAATTGATAGAATATTTCAGCTATTTCATTGATAGTATTTTTTCCATTTAGTATTTTTTTATGATGTGACTGAAATGTAGTATTTATAGAACTATAAGGGAGGTCAGCGGTCTTCGACTGTAATGATGCACCTAACTCAAATAAAACTATCTTACTAATTCCAGACTGGGTGAACCCGCACTTAGCTGGATTGCTGGCTCAAATTTAATCATGTATATCTCAGTCACCATTTTTCGTCACTTCATCCCATGAAAAAGGACTGCCTGGACTTTCTTAATTTCTCAGTGCAAGAAAAAATTATTCCTTTCGGGATGTTTCAAAACCATCCTTACCCTTAGAGCGCGTTTTGTCGTGAAGATAATCCGCGGTTTATAAAATTGTAAATCACATAGGTTATCATAAATAAGCATTCACTCCAAGCCGGTAGTATCGCCTCATTAGAATAAGAAGGCATGGGTTCGAATAACGTAGCAGCCTGAATTTTTTCAAGCTTAACCATTCAATTGCAGATCACCAGTGACATAATAACATTATTTGAACAGTTTCTCCAAGCTAGACTATAAGTGAGGTCACTCACCATGAAACCAACCCTCTAACCCAGTGTCCAATCTGTGCATTGGATACATTGGACTCTTTGGACACAATGCAATGTGGGATAAGAGAATCTTTAGTGTCAGAATAGCTACATAATTTACATGCACTATCGAACTTGACTTTCATCCGAATGGAGGCAAGACTACCTTGATTATCTTTCTACTTGATTTATTCCTCTCATCCCCGTTGCCCATTCGCTCCGCACAAACCCTACAACCGCTTCGGGCTGACGCGTTTTTCTTATCTGTCTCCCTGTTTCCGTTCAAACTGGCCCTTTCTTCCCCGGCCTCAGATTTCCTTAATCGTGATTGGCGGCCGTGCCTTGTTTTACTTCTTTTCTTGTACATCTTTAATCCTTCTATCGAGAGAGTCCTCAAGTTTTCTTCCTCTGCAGTTGGTGTACCTCTTTCTTCCAAGCCACTAGTGTCCCCACCAGAGCTCAGATCTCTTTTATTAAGTAAATTTTCTTCTCGCTGGAAAATCCGGAGAGCTTCTCGGTTAGAAAAATACTTTTCAATCCCATCTTTGAAAGGCGGTTCTTCGTGGAAATGGCGACAAAGCGAGCAATACTTCCTGCGGTAGCTGTGTTTATGGCTTTTTCTTGATCTCTCTCCTCCGTCACAAAAGACATAAACAAGATGGCGGGCTTCTTCGCCAAGTATTAGGGGTGGTAATATTGAAGGAGCGTTGCATATCTTGTCTCCATGGATAACAATTTTGCTATTCTGAGAGCTTCTTTCATCCATTCGAATCGGTATAAGATTTCAAGGATAACGGCCAACGATCAATTCAAAATGCCTCGACAAATTGTTCTAATCAAATCCAATTTCTAGAATGGAAATAATCTCTAGTTTACCTGTGGAATGATATTGTCGGCCGAACAGCGCTGAACTTTACCGGTTGTAGTCCACTCGTGTATTCAAGTTTGCGGAATGAATGAAGGGCCGGTTGAGTGCGTTATTCGGCGTATTGACAATACATATCGTCCATAACGTTTACCGTCCAATGTTAATCGTCAAACAAAACGTACGAAGTGCGACAAGTTTGTCGATTATAATGCAAATACTTATACGTTTTCTTCCAAATTTACGTCAAAGATAAAACGTCGTTACAGATAAGTCAATGTTGTGACACAATCAGCAATTGAGACACCTGAAGTGGCTCAGAATCGACGCCGATTTTATCGTAAACTTAATATACGCAATAATTTACGTCGTTGCTAAACATCATAAGTTAACTTAAGCAAGCAGGTGTGAATCCCCACATAAATTATTCATCACGTTAAAGTCCAGCTTCAACAACTGATCAGAATTTGAAATCATCTCATGGATCATTATGTAAAGCCAGCTGGAGAAAAAGTTTTCAGAATGACGGTTTGTTATTCAGCTACCTTTGATTGATTGATTGATTCATTTTAATTCGCACTATTTCGAGAGGTTACAGTAGAGATTGCTATAGATTAAAAAAGTCAGAATATATAAGAACAGTAAATTATATGAATAATCTAAAGTAAAATGTGCGCAGTGACCAAAGGAGCGTAAGCTTTCGAGTTGGCCACTGTCACGTGTAATTATCTTGTGTATCTGAACATTTAAAAAAGACTTACTTTACTTTAATTCTATATTTACACTAACCAAGGTATTTATACACTATTAATATTGTAAACAAAGAGAAAAGAGAAATAAGTAAATAAGTAAATAAACAAATAAAAAAAATTAAGTTAAAAGAAGGAAAAAGAAAAAAAAATGAGAAATAAAAAGAAAGAATGAGGCGATTAATGCTAATTATGTAGGGTAAATAAAGTGAGGTAAGATTTGTTGTTTCATTCCTACAGTTTAGGAGCAAGAGAACTAAGTTATTTTATCTGGCATCAAACCAGTAGTGAATTCAAGTTTGACCAACCAAGAGATGAGGCTTCCATTCTTTGAATCAAAGCATTTCACTCAAATGTCAGTCGGAGATCACAAACTACATACACAACATGGTTGCATTCTATTTGCAATACATCAATAAGACAATTGATTTCCCAAGAGCTGATATGTATTTTTCACTTTTAATTGGCTTCCACAACGGCGAAACGAACCGTCATTGAAAGCCAACATTTAATAAAATGGTTTGATCAAAACTAACATTGTAGAGTATTTATAGATCAAGTGAGTCCTCTCATTGCACTTATTCAACTGTCTTTTATTCAATAATCAAGACAGTATATTTACTGTACAATACGCGTTATCAGTTTTTAGCGGGGCTCCCACGCGCGCAAAGCGCGCGTGTGGCAGAGCCCCATACCCATGGAATATGGTCAACCTCTTTTCGTTTGGATGTCACGTGACTGACCGAGCGTACGCACATGCTTTCAGATTGCACGGGTAGGGTAGGGGAGACTATCAAAACGAAGGGAGGGGTGTCTCAGGCGAGTCTTGGCAAATGCACGTCTTTTATGTTACCATTAATATTGCGAACTTGGGAGCTCCGCGTTTAGGCTTGGCTAAATCTACATATTAACTTTTACTTTACTTTTACTTAGGAGCCGGTAGATTTAAGACACGGATTTAAGTAATAGGTTTAAGTAATTTAAGTAATACGTTGCAGTGGTAACCCTGTGTAACGTAATACACTACAACGGTATTAACATGACGTCAAACTATTTAATATGCAGAGTTCTGTGGAGACTAGGGACTCGTAACAGATAGTCAGTTTTTGTTGAAGCGTGGACACCAAGACGAAGACAAGGCTATTACTTGATTTCGGAGTACAAGTAGCAAGAAAAACACGATTAAAATAATGGTTTTGCATGGATTTTTCGCTTCCTGACGAAAGTTAATAATCTATTTACATTGGCACAGGCCTCATAATACCCAAACGCTCTCCGTTTTCCTGTTTTCGAGCGGACCCAGTGAAAGTGCGACAACGGGAGCGAAAGTGGTCACCAAAAGTCAGTCCAGCGAGCGAAAGAATATTAACATAAAAACTTTCCTCTCATTTTCTCTTTTATACATTCATCAGCCAGACCTTGATGGCTTGAAACGAAGAGAACGGATAAACATAAGTTTAAAGACCGGTTATGTTGACGATGAGCACATCTGATAAGATTCAAACATGTCTCGGGCTACTTCCACTACTCAAAGAAGACCATTATGCGTGTGCTACTCTTTTTTTTTATTCATTTATGTATATATTGACTCGTATATCCATTAAATTTATTTGTTTATAACAGGTTCAAGGCTTATATGTTTTTGCTTTGATACTTGGAGCTCCAGGGTCACCCCTCATAGTTGGTTGGTTTTGATGCATGTTTTATACTGACCCCACCCCACTTAGAACAAATACTGTTGATGCATGTTCAATAAGGCCACTTGTTACTCATATCGAACCCTTCATCATAGATATTTTTCCATATCTTATTCTGTGTAAAATTGTCTCTATAATTCAGTCTTGTTTTCATCGCTAATGTTCTCGTTATCATCATGATTATTTTTTATGCTTAATTGTTGTTGTTTTAAATAATAGGTTTGTTATCATTAGAGTAACATCACGTTTCTACGGTACGTAGTAAAAGTAACCATAATTTCCTTCTGGTTTTTCATACCTTTCAGACCATGGTGTATCATCCTATTTTACAAATCTATCAGAGGATCTACCATGCAAAAAGAGTTAATGAGAAATTTTGCAGTGTAGACCATTTCTTTTTCAATTGTCTTTTTGCTTTCTGAAGGTTATGTAGATGAAGAATGTCACATGTAATTCTTGCTATTGTCTGTCCTGCTCATAGATATATATTTTTCTGTATGTGTCAAATAAGTCACGTAAGTACAAACTAATTGGTTACAGTTGTTTCCGTTAATATTAAATTAACAGATGTATAATATATTGATATTTTGAAATGAGTATATAGTCGTATCCATTTTGTTATGTTCGTTAGAGAAAGGTTAAAAACGGCTGAAGGCAGATGGAAAGGAGTTTAATTTTTTTGGGAATTGCCTTTAATTTGCCGGAAACGGGTGCTTAAAGTTAGGGCTAGGGTTAACCTAACTGTAACCCCTATCAATTTTCCTAGAAACACATTTCGCGGGCTCACTCAATAGTGCCCCAAGGAGATTAGTTCGACTTCTGCATGTTGCTGCTGTGCGGTTCCGTTACAATCAGACTGAAATACACTAATTATTAATATCGTTGATATTATTATTATCATTAGTGTTATTATTATCATTAGTGTTATTATTATCATTAGTGTTATTATTATCATTATTGTTAATATTAGTATTATTATCTTCTCTTACACGCTTTGTTAGCTACCTGAAACGACTCGATATAGCTTCTTTTGCTTGTCGATAAATACAAATCCAGGTATTTCTCATTTCTGTGTTAAAACCAGCATATATAAATACATTTACACAGGCGTTAGAATAGGCCATGAATACTGTTATTTTAATCAATGTTAGCGGTGTGCAACTAGGACAACCCAACAAGCTAATAATGTCAATCACTGTGATTGGCGTTGTCAAGAACACAAAAATACCGACAACTATCAGGACAATCTTTGTTGCCCTTCGCTCTCTATTCCCGCCAGCCCTCGGCACTTTCTCTCGTGATTGATCGCTATTCATCGTATCGCAGTCGGAGGTCGGTCGGCCTGAGACGGCTGTCGCCGATATCTCATCTTTGTAGACCAAAGAGGGACCATCTATGCCGGTTACGTGACTTTGGGTTATTTGTATGCGACGAATTTGACTGCGAGCAGTTTTGAGGATAAAATAGTTTGTGAAAGCTAGGGTGATGATAACAGATAAATTGACGATAGAAAATAGCATGAACAGGTAATCTCGGCTCAGAGTGGTGGAGAACAAACAAATATCAGTTACATCGGCTGTGTCTGCCTGTCCCCATCCAAAAATAGGAAGAAATGCGATGATAAAAATCAGCACCCAAAATAGCGCGACTATAAATGAAGCCTTACGTGGTTCGGCGAAGCTTGTATATAGAAAGGGTTTCTTTAACGCCAAGTATCGATCGAGGCTTATCAGCGTCAGATTGAAATTGGAGGCACCAAAGAGAAAGACGGTAAGCGGTATGACAGCCAGACAAGGAATAAGGGGACGTCTTTCTGTTTGATTCAGCTGATCTGCCAGGCGGAGAGGCATAGCAATGGCCCCCTGAAGCATGTCAGCCACAGCCAGGTTGAGAAACAGAAAATTGCACATCGTGCGAAGTCTCTTATTCCATAAGATTGCAAGAATGACCAAAAAGTTCCCAATGGAAGCCAAAACGGACACGGTTATCATGAATATTGACGTTAAAACTGTTTCTGTTGAATAGGAAACCATTTCGTGGAAAGGGTGTCAAAGAAAGTTTGAATGAGGTGTCCTCGTTGAGATTGACAAAACGTTGCAGTTCTTGTTCGAATACCCAAAGTTAAGATAAGCGAAGACCTTTGAGAATATCACAGCAATTCAGATAGCTCTGTATATGTCAATTTTTAAAAGTTTAACCCGAACAGTTCCCACTGAAAAGAAAATGAATAGATATAGATGAGATATTAACCAATTTGAAAAGCTAGTTTTATATACGTGACTAGTAGACAACCTTACAAGAAAATTTGCGTCAAACGCTAATAGGTGTAATTATGTCAAAACAAGCAGAGACTTAATCATCAAGTTTCATTCAACTGTCTTGTTGATCTTTCCTTTCGACTTCGACCCACCAGGACGACTTGAAATTAAATTGAAAAAGACTTTGTTCTCTATTCATATCAAGTTTCTTTTCAATTAGATTCTAGATGTACCACAATAAAAAACAAAATCATCCATATTTGGTGGGGAGAGGGGGGGAAATTCTTACATTGAAAGAACAGAGATACCCGTTAAAAATAGCGCCATGGTTTTTGTGGGAGATGGCCCTTAAATCGACCATTGTTGCAACCCTTAAAATAGCTTAGAACCAAAATATTGCATTTTTTACTAATGAATTCTAGTACTGAGATTAAACTCCCTGATTTCAACGAGCATATCCCGGCTTCCCCCCTCCCCCCCCCCCCCACTCCATTATCAGCTATTATTGCCGTAGTGTTGGACACACATGATTTACGCTAATTGACTATCGCAGAATGTCTCCAAAAACAATTAGTTGAGATGGTAAATCTTAATTTCATTCTGGCGCCGATTTGCAATTTTACCGGACAGTTTGACAGTTCCTGCTGTGTCAAAAATGATTTCCTTTACTTCAATATCCTCTCTTCTTTGTTAATGTTGAAACATAAAGTGAAAAAAGTTTTGATCATGAGAGCTTGAAAGATGAAGCCTTTTAAACTGTATTTCTGAGTTGTCATTTTCTTTAATCTCGGAGACTGTTAAGCATCACTTTTAATGACGCTTAATTTTTTTTGCTAAGTTATATTCGAAGAGTAGACCAATATTTTCATTTCGTTTTGTTTTTTGTTTTTGCTTTGCCGAGTTCTGGGCACGACCAACATTCATTTTTCATTCGATTTACATAAAGATGAGTCATTCTGACGGAAATTTATCCCGGCACTCGATAAAATAATCCGAGGCATCTTTATTCAGCCAATTTCAATGAAAGCTATTATTTCTATACGATATGCTTTATTTGTAAATTTATTTTTAATGTTTAATTATACTGATCAACTTTTATTGTCGGTGCCTCTATGAAGGCGTTTCCAGAAAACGTCATTAGCACAAAGACGGAAATGTGTTTTTGAGCTCGCACACTAACTTCCTTCGCCAAGTTTCTTGAAAAATATCGCTCATGAAACCTCTCAAACAAATCATTGAAAGAATTGCTCAATAACAAGATAATACAAATTGTATAAAGGCTGATAGTTTCGAAAGAAACTGTTGGAGGCTGCGTCGGTGGGAGGAACGAAATAATTTGGATATATCAACAAAGTTGAAATGGTAAATTGGCTACCGTAACGATTACAAAAGCTGACGTTTCGAGCGTTAGCCCTTCGTCGGAGCCCTTCGTCATTCGCTCCGACGGAGGGCTAAAGCTCGAAACGTCAGCTTTTGTAATCATTACGGTGGCCAATTTACCATTTCAACTTTGTTGATATATCCAAAATAATACAAATTGTCAATAGTTACAAAGAAATACACAGCAGCTACTTAAACGAGTTATTTGCTCAGTAAGGAGTGGCTTTGCAGTTTACCATTCAAATATTGATGAGTACTTTTGCTTAGATTATCGCTAAATGGCTCCCGATAAGCTTATTTTAATAGTAAGCACTGGACAAGAGCTAAAAATTGACTTCGTTTCTCTCGGAGTCTGCCCGCAATTTTGTAACCGACAATGATCTTCGTAAATCATGTCTCTGCGTTTCTGCTTCAACTGTGAAGCCCTTCCTTGAACCTTTTTCTATAGATACAATATCTTTAATCAGGTACGGCGGGCTCCAGACAGGCGCTGTGTAATCTAGTATGTGTCTAACCAGTGACTTATAAAGTTTTGAAGACACACGCTGGCTGCCCAACGACAAGAGCTTGAAAGCTTTCATTCGTGCATAATCTTTGGCTCGACTTCAGATTGAAAGATACAGTTAGTGCCTCAAAGTGTTTCTGTAACTTTGCCTGAACACGGCTTCAACTGTACACTTGTTAAAAATTATAGTAAATTCTGACATAATTGTTTGACATCTTCATAAGCTGAAAGAAAATGAACTCAAAACTTCGGTTGTAATGTCAGTGACATGAAATAAAACAGTTCGTGATGTTTAGGTACTAACCCGGTTAAGTTGAATTAATTCGATTTTCCTTTCCAAGGCTTCTCATTAATTAATATGGCTAGAATATTATCGAAACATACACTTTTTACCTCGTCTTTGATAGATATTATGTCCACGAAGATCCTAATTTGTCCGGTCTACCATACACATACGAGGATTTTCGAAGTCGAACTCACCTCATGGCAAAGCTAATTTATGTTTATAACTTGAAAAACACTTCAATATACATAAACTAGTCACACTATAATTGGCGTACTTAACGAAGTTATCGACATCTTTTGTTTCAAGGTGCAAAAATGTAATAAAAACAAATCAGAAAGGCCAAAAGTAAGAAAGTCTGTCTTTGAATAATGATGGGCTATTCGCTCGTCGAAAAACTTGATTACAGACTGTAGTTTTATTGAGTTAGCATTAAGTTTCTTATGAAAGCTTTTAAGTTATTTATCATGAAATTAAACTTATTTCAGCGCTGCTGTCAAAACCCCACAAATACTCCCACACACGCACACACGCAACTTGAGAAAACTGATAAAAGGAAATAACAAGTACTCTGTTAAAACCGAAGCAAACTGCTTGGGAAACCTCACTGGCAATACAGCAACTGACCCCTTTCACATATATGGTGTATTACAAGATCAGAGACATCGAAGTTCAAAACGGGTTCATCACGGGTTTATTACGAATCAACTTAACGGCCTGTTCCCAGTTGGCTTGTTAGCTCAATTGGTAGAGCGCTGCACTTGTATCGCAGAGGTCAGTGGTTCGAATCCCGTACAGGCCTGATTTTTTTCAGGTCTGATTTTCGCTATTGCATAAATAGCGCTATCTACTGCGAAGGATCGTATATCATACGTATTTAATACCGCAGTTCAAAATATATGAACTTCATATATTCATTGTATCTGATTTATGACTTTCACGGGTTTCAATCAGAGACATCGAAGTTCAAAACGGGTTCATCACGGGTTTATTACGAATCAACTTAACGGCCTGTTCCCAGTTGGCTTGTTAGCTCAATTGGTAGAGCGCTGCACTAGTATCGCAGAGGTCAGTGGTTCAAATCCCGTACAGGCCTGATTTTTTTTCAGGTCTGATTTTCGCTATTGCATAAATAGCGCTATCTACTGCGAAGGATCGTGCATCATACGAAGTTCAAAACGTACATTTTAATGAACCTGTCAAACTGCGGCTTAATTCCTCAGTTTATTCGTAGGACAAAAAAGGCTGAAGCCTTTAAATGTTTTTCATGGAATCAATCAACCCTTTTTGATATCTTGAAATCTCATGGTGTACATAATCCCCATATAAAAAAGATCAAAGAGGGTCAACTTCTCAATGAAGTTAACTTCGACAACCGTAAAACGGCCGAACAATTTAGCTTTTAAGAGTAAAAGTTGACAAACTTTAACCTATAATCGTAAAAAGGTTAGCCGTTAAAAAAATTTCTGGTGACAACAATGGAATGATCATTCAACCGTTAGCCGTAAAATGGCCAATATTTTAACCGTTAGCCGTAAAAGCCAGCACCCCACTGAGACCCTCTATAAATCTCTGATCGAATTGCAGGGACAAGGAATAAAGCCACAGCTTTATCTTTAGTTTTAACGAACGGCAGTTTAAACCCTTTAGTCACGTAGAAAAATCATGAGGTCTATTGAATTTTTTTGTTGCAAAACGTTGGACAATAATGACAACCTATCTGCTCTGAGTAAAAATTAATTTCATTTAAAAAAATTCAATCCTGATTGCGTCGCACATTTCATTGGATGGACGGAAGCTTTCGAGTCCTCCGAGTTTATTTAATATTTAATTCAAATTATGAACTGCAAGTATTTTCGCTTCAGAACGCACCGGGAGAAAAAATCAAGATCGATAAAGTCCACCGCTTTTATTTCAATTGATTTCACGTCAATTTCAGTGGGCCATACTGCTATCATAACTGCCTTCGCGTAGGGAAACAAATGAGTTCCTAACTAAGGCAAGCTTTTGAATTTGCGCTGCGCTTTTAGAGCAGCTGTTACATAAAAAACGTTTTTATGCAAAAGCGCATCCTAAAGTTCCGAAATCGACGAAGAAAAGGCAGCAGTTTTACTGACTCTGAAAAGCGTCGGTTATTTTTGTATATTTATTTATTTTATTTTTTGCAATGTTATTCCAGCATAATCCTTAATTTTTTTTCTTCGCTATAATGCACAAAATTATATGTGGACAACCCCATACATGGTGAACGTGTTAAAAATTAAACCTACTGTTTCAATTTTCATTTACATTTCCTTTCATTCTGCAAAAATTCTTAGCTTTAACTTACTATAACTACCTCAAAACCCATTTTAAAATATGTTCACTAAAAACTATCCTCAGGCTTCTGCTATAAAAGTCCAAGGACAACTGAATCAAACATTTTGATCTAACACTTCGTACGAAATAACGAGTTATATCCGGTTTATCCACCGTATTGAGTCAACGATTTTACTTCCATGCATGCAATGGGTGTCTGTTTCAATGTTAAAATAAACGGGAAACTTTGCGCGAAAATTTTGCATTATCTGGTTCGATACCTTCAGTAATCTTGCCTCGTCTGTTTTGGAAACCCTCCTTTACCCGGCGACGAGTTCAAAATAAATTCAAACCAAAAAAGATAACGATTACCTTTACCTACAAAGGTGACCAATTATTATCGGAAACCAGTGGAGTATCTGATATTCGCTGTCAAACCATTTTGCCTACCTTCAGTGATCTTGCTTCGTCTGTTTTGGAAACCCTCCTTTACCCGGCTGGGTAAAGATGAACTATGCCGATATTAATAGTAAACGTTTCATTTACGGGTTTTACAGCCACGGACTCTTAGTAGCGATTACAATGTATTATCGTCGACGAACAACGGCGAAAGAATCAAGGCTTTTTCCATTAAACCGTAATTATACACATCAAAGACCTTTTTCAATCAGTTTCAAGATATGACGTGAGAGATCTCACCAAATGAGTTTCTTCTTTAGTTCAAGGACCTTTAGCGAACTTTTGTCTTGACGCTGGTGGTAAAATATCCTTTGTAAATACAAAGACTAAAAATCGGACAATTGATGCTAAAAAATTAAATTTCTGAGTGCCTAACAGGATTTTGGGATGTGCTCTCGGAATCTTTTTCATCATTACATTACGAGGCAAAGATTACATCTTGAAGAGTGACTATTGAATTTAATAACACTACAGTGTTATTTAATCTTTTTAGCAGCCGCGCCAGTACACCCTGCAATTTTTATTACTGTACGAAAAAGAACTGCAATATTTTGTACACGTTCACAGTTTTCAACCAGCAGCTCATGTTTTGTTAAAATGGAGAAA